>NC_138774.1:299168173-299183173 GCF_965119305.1 Pelophylax lessonae
GTTTAGCAAAAAATAACCCCCCCCCCCCCCCCCCCAGCAGTGATTAAATACCACCAAAGTAAAGCTTCATTTGTGTGAAAAAAATGATAAAAATGTCATATTGGTACAATGTGGCATGACCGCCCAACTGTCATTCAAAATGTGACAGTGCTGAAAGCTGAATATTTGGCCTGGGCTGGAAGGGGGTATATGTACCCAGTAAGCAAGTAGTTAAAACAGGAAAATACTGCAGTTGGCCCCTAGATGGCGCTAAGTGTTAAAGGGCTCTCCTATGATACTTAGTGCCATCTTACATAGTTACATAGTTACATAGGTAGTGAGGTTGAAAAAAGACATCAGTTCATCCAGTTCAACCTATGATGTGTGTGTGTGTTTGCTGTTAACCGTACATTGTATACCCCTGTATGTTGTACATTGTATACCCCTGTATGTTGTACATTGTATACCCCCTGTATGTTGTACATTGTATACCCCCTGTATGTTGTACATTGTATACCCCTGTATGTTGTACATTGTATACCCCCTGTATGTTGTACATTGTATACCCCCTGTATGTTGTACATTGTATACCCCCTGTATGTTGTACATTGTATACCCCCTGTATGTTGTACATTGTATACCCCCTGTATGTTGTACATTGTATACCCCCTGTATGTTGTACATTGTATACCCCCTGTATGTTGTACATTGTATACCCCCTGTATGTTGTACATTGTATACCCCCTGTATGTTGTACATTGTATACCCCCTGTATGTTGTACATTGTATACCCCCTGTATGTTGTACATTGTATACCCCCTGTATGTTGTACATTGTATACCCCCTGTATGTTGTACATTGTATACCCCTGTATGTTGTACATTGTATACCCCTGTATGTTGTACATTGTATACCCCTGTATGTTGTACATTGTATACCCCCTGTATGTTGTACATTGTATACCCCCCTGTATGTTGTACATTGTATACCCCCCTGTATGTTGTACATTGTATACCCCCCTGTATGTTGTACATTGTATACCCCCCTGTATGTTGTACATTGTATACCCCCCTGTATGTTGTACATTGTATACCCCCCTGTATGTTGTACATTGTATACCCCCCTGTATGTTGTACATTGTATACCCCCCTGTATGTTGTACATTGTATACCCCCCTGTATGTTGTACATTGTATACCCCCCTGTATGTTGTACATTGTATACCCCCCTGTATGTTGTACATTGTATACCCCCCTGTATGTTGTACATTGTATACCCCCTGTATGTTGTACATTGTATACCCCTTTATGTCGTACATTGTATACCCCTGTAAGGTTTACATTGTATACCCCTGTAAGGTTTACATTGTATAACCCCTGTATGTTGTACATTGTATACCCCCGTATGTTGTGGTCTTTAAGGTGCCCATCTAATAGTTTTTTGAAACTATCAATGCTCCCTGCTGATACGACTGTTTGCGGAAGAGAATTCCACATCCTTACTGCTCTTACAGTGAAGAACCCCCTACGTATTTTAAGGTTAAACCGCCTTTCCTCTAGTTTTAGTGAGTGGCCACGTGTCTTCTTGTATTCCCTTTCTCTGAATAGTTTGTTCCTTATGCTAGGGTTGCCAGTACAGTATATGTACATTGATATCATATCCCCCCTCAATCGTCTCTTCTCCAGAGAGAATAAGTTCAGTGCTTGTAGTCTTTCCTCATAGCTGATGTCCTCCATTCCCCTAATTATTTTTGTAGTGGGTAAGCGGTGGGCGGTAGTGGGTAAGCGGTGGGCGGTAGTGGGTAAGCGGTGGGTGGTAGTGGGTAAGCGGTGAGAAGCAGTGGGGAGCAGTAGTTGGGGGGAGGGGGAATTATGGTGTGGGGTTGTTTTTCAGGGGTGGGGCTTGGCCCCCTTAGTTCCAGTGAAGGGAACTGAGTTCTTGAAAGATCCATCTCATTGTCTCTGGAGGAACAGGTCTTCACTGGATATGGGTATTCCACTGTCAGATCAGACCCCTCTCCCACTATAGGTGTATGTGACCTCATTACCGGAAGTCTGGAAACCCCCCCCCCCCCCCCAATCATCTTCATAGAGGAAAGCAGAACTTGTAGATAATTGTGAATTACACTCATCCCGGGACAGGAGGAGGAAGTCGGGTTTGAGGTTTATATTCCTCATCACCAGTGAAAGTAGAAGAAGGATTTGGTTTCTGTAGAAGGAGGAGGAGTCACAATGAAGGTGAAAAGATCACAAAAATCCGAGAACTGAAATAAATCTCATCATCTCCAAAGTGTTACGCGTCTTTTTCTAATTTCCTAAATCTGCAGCTTTCATTAAAATATTCCCTGGAGAGTTTCTTAGGCTGCCTGCGAGTTCACCTTTAATACCCAATAATGAAGATGAAATATCAGCCACACAGGGAGGGCATGGTTTTCGATCTGTCAGCCAATAAATATACTTGCATTGTGAGTAGGATGTCAGTAGATATTAGAGAGAAAGGAGAGAGGGGGCAGGAGGATAGAGGGAGGGGGGAATAGAGAGAGAGAGAGAGGGGGGAATAGAGAGAGAGAGAGAGGGGGGAATAGAGAGAGAGAGAGAGAGAGAGAGAGAGGAGGGGGGAGAGAGAGAGAGAGGAGGGGGGAGAGAGAGAGAGAGAGGGGGGGAGAGAGAGAGGGGGAGAGAGAGAGAGAGGGGGAGAGAGAGAGAGAGAGGGGGAGAGAGAGAGAGGGGGGGGGGAGAGAGGGGGGGATAGAGAGAGAGTGGGGAGAGAGAGGGGGGGGGGAGAGAGAGAGTGGGGAGAGAGAGAGAGAGAGGGGGAGAGAGAGAGAGAGGGGGGGGGAGAGAGAGAGGGGGGGAGAGAGAGGGGGGGAGAGAGAGGGGGGGGGAGAGAGAGAGAGTGGGGAGAGAGAGAGAGAGAGAGGGAGAGAGAGAGAGGGGGGGAGAGAGAGAGGGGGGGGGGAGAGAGAGGAGAGAGAGAGAGAGAGAGGAGAAAGAGAGAGGGGGAATAGAGAAAGAAAGAGAGAGAAGGAATGAGATAGAGCTCCTCTACCAAGATGGTCGCTTCCACACAGAGACGCAGCACAGAACAGGGCATGGTAAATCAGCAATGGGGGAAGATCCGCTGAAGTCAGTCCACATACGAGCCAACTGCCCTTACCATGGACACTCCTCCCACAGTACCAGTCCTCCTGACAGAAAATGCCCCCCCCCCCCCCACACACACACACTTTTCACAGATTTATTTGTATCATTTATCATTTTCCTTCCACTTCACAATTATGGCCACTTTGTGTCGGTCTATCACATAAAATCCCAATAAAATACATTTACCTTTTTTTGTAACATGAGAAAATGTAGGAAATTTCCAGGGGTGTGAATACTTTTTCAAGGCACTGTATTTTGCCAACCAAGGAAAGTGACCCCTCAGTGCCCATACAAGCAGAATGACAGCGGCTCATCGCCTCACCTGAACACCATCACCTCCGCAGCCAACTTTACTGAATCCGCTTCAAAGACAAGAATGGAGGAATTGGGCCAACTCATGGAGAAGAACGAGTCTGACGATTGTGTGTAAGGAAAGAAGAATGCGACAAACCACAAGATGTTGGCGAGGAGGAAACAATCATCTGGTGCTGGATGCCACGCCGAGCATTTGATCTGCGCCCAGGTGAAATAAACACGCTCCAGGAACGGCGCTGTAAAAACATTTATGGCGGATTCCGGGGTCCGCGTCTCCAAGTCTTTCATTTCACCTAACTAAAGCCCAGCTATGGAAAAGTAGAATCGTTTTCGAACGTTTTTCTACATTTATAGACTTATAAATTGGGGATTTATGTGATTAAAAAGTAATTTGTATGAATTATTTTACAAATGTGTGCAAAGCATGGCGAGATTTCCAGTAAGAGAGACTAGACCTGTCTGCAGATGTTCCACCAATGAAAGCCAGGAAGAGATCGACCTCTGTATGATCAAAGCTGTGACCCAAAACTGCTGAGGACCCCCTGCCCTCATGTGCCAGCACTGGGTGCCCATGTACCACCTCGGGGAGAGTCCTATCCTCTTCTGTATCTGAAGCGCCGGGTACTTTGTTTTCCCATCAGTTAAACAGGGCAGATTGAAAGGGAATGGAAATCCACTATGAGTGTAGCACCCTCCTAGGTAGGTGCTAGGAAAAGCATATTTGTGGCCCTGCCTGCTTATCAGGAGGGCCTGATCTATTGGTTTAGCCTGTTACGTGTTTCCAAGCCTGATTCACTGGGTCTGAGGGAGTGTCCCCACTGCAGCCATAGAGGGAGCTCATTGGACAGTGGAGGAAACCTGGCCAGTGGCATGGTTTATGTCAGCTCTGTTGCAGAGTGTGATCACTGGGTGCAGCGGAGTCCATTCAGATCAGACATTGTGGAGTAAACAGGAACTGGCTTCTTTATTGCAACATAACACAGAATGCAAAGATGTCACCTCATTGTAATAAGAACAACAGACAGGAAGAGATAACCAACAAGTTCAGTACAGTGTACAGGATATTACAACACATCATAGAAAATGCATAGCATATCACTGAGCATTAGCGACATCTAGTGTCCTATTTGTGAACTGCAGTTAATCTGCTAAACTGAAAGCTGTTGTATCTCCAACAAATTCCATTCGGAGGGCATTCCTGCAATGTATCCTGGGATTGGAAATAAATTGGAGGGGAGCATGTGACAGAGTGTCTTTTGGTCGGAGCATCAGTCCCAGGAGGAGGTGACGGCTGTCTCTCTTCCTGTTGAAGTGTGAAGGTGGTCCGGGCAGTCGGTCTAGGGACCGGAGGTTGAGCTGGGCAGAGATCTTCTGAAAAACAGTGCCTTGAGTACTCAAGATCTGCCCAGGGGTCTGCCGGGGACCACTCCAGAGAGGTCAAGGGGGATCCAGGAGCCAGCTAACCAGGAGTGTACAGTAAAGGGGGTGCCAAGTATTAAAGCCCTGAAGTTTGGAGAGTAAAGGGGGTGCCAGGAAGGGCCCTGAAGTATTCAGCAATACAGATTGCACTACAAGTCAGCTACCTTAGGAAGGAGTAACTCAGGGAGCTCAAAGGACTTTTTCACAGTCCCCCCCAGACCAAACTGGTCACACCATGTCTTTATTGAAAGGGAAGGGAAGGGCAATACACTATATGACCAAGAGTCTGGGCACCCCTGACCATCACACCTATAGGAGCTTGTTGGACATCCCACTCCAAACCATGGCCATTGTTTGAAAGGGAATGGAAATACATTATATGACCAAGTCACTGGACACCCCTGACCATCAAACCTATCCCATTCCAAACCATGGCCATTAATTTGGAGTTGCCCCCTTTGTGGCTCTACCATCCTCCACTTGTCTGGGAAGGTTTTCCCCAAGCTCTTGGACGCTGGGTTGCATGATGGGCACAAAAAAAAAAGAATCAGGCTAACCAACAGTGTTCCAATCACATCCCAAAGTTGTAGGGATGTAGGTACTAACATTGGATGAGAAGAGGTGGAGGTCAGGGCTCTGTGCAGGACACTTGAGTCCCTCCAGACCCAACTGGTCACACCATGTCTTTATTGAAAGGGAAGAGAAATACACTATGTGACCAAAAGTCTGGGCACCCCTGACCATCACAGCTATAGGAGCTTGCTGGACATCCCATTCCAAACCATGGCCATTAATTTAGAGTTGCCCCCTTTGTGGCTCTACCATCCTCCACTTGTCTGGGAAGGTTTTCCCCAAGCTCTTGGACGCTGGGTTGCATGATGGGCACAAGAAAAAAAAAAAAAAGAAGAAGAAGAAGATCAGGCTCCCCAACAGTGTTCCAATCACATCCCAAGGTTGTAGGGATGTAGGCAGGGCCGGTGCTTCCACTAGGCAAACTAGGCAGCTGCCTAGGGCACATTGCCACCTAGGGGCGCAGCCAGGAGTCTGCACTCTCTCTCCATCATGAATTCTCCATCATGAATGATTATTGTGAGCTGAGGCGAGGGGCGGAAGGGGGGGGGGGGGAGAAGGGACAGCGGGAGATGCCAAGTGTCTAGGGCAGTGGTGGAACTACTAGGCCCTGGCTTTCCACCACTGTTGGAGGGGCCCCAAAAGGCAAGAAGGGAGCCCCCCAGAGTGCATCCTGCATGATGATCCTCTTCAGGTGGAGCTGAGCGGCAGGAAGTGACTCTCTGCACTGAGCTGGTGGGCAGCCGTTCATTTCCCTGGGTAGGTATTAAGCAGGGAGCGGAGGAGAGCTGATCCTGAGCCGGAGCTCGGCACTGGAGGGCGGAACCATTACTGGGGCAGAAGCGACGAGGCACCAGAATGGTCTGAGGAGGTTGGTGGTGGACGTGTGGAGCTCTCTGACTGCTGCTTTTCCCTCCACCAGGAGCCACCACGTTTAACAGGGGTTCGGGGTCACCAGATGTGCCATGAGGAATAGGGGTCCCTGGGTGTGCCATGGGGGATTGGGGTCCCCAGGTGTGACACGGAGGAAGATCAGGGTCCCCAGGTGTGCCATGGAGGAACTTCAGGGTCCCCAAATGTGACATGGAAAAACATCAGGATCTGACAGAGGTACATCAGGGTCAGTGGGTATGACAGCATGACATGGAGTAATATTGGGGTCCCAGGGTGTGACATGGAGGAACATCAGGGTCAGTGGGTATGACAGCATGACATGGAGTAATATTGGGGTCCCAGGGTGTGACATGGAGGAACATCAGGGTCAGTGGGTATGACAGCATGACATGGAGTAATATTGGGGTCCCAGGGTGTGACATGGAAAAACATCAAAGTCCCTGGGTGTGACATGGAGGGACATTAGGGTCCCCGGGTGTGAAATAGAGGAATATGGGGGGTCACTGGGTATGACAGCATAACATGGAGGAACCATCAGATCAGGATCACATAGAGGAGTTTTTAACCCCTTCCCTTTTTTTGGGGGGGGGGGGGGGTGGTGGCGCAAGTAGCTGGTCTTGCCTAGGGCATAAAATAGTCTAGCACCGGCCCTGGATGTAGGGGCAAGGACAGACGGAGCGCTTCACTTCTTGTGAGACTGTCGGGCTGTGTGAGTATAGGAGGACACATTCGGCCGAGGTGTCTCCCACTTTACCACTACGGCATCGCTGGTTACTTGGATAGTACCACTGTATATGGAGCTTTGAGAAGGTGCATGGATGCACCGAAGAATGTGAGTTTTATTGGACTTTTCTTTTATTTAATAAAGCCTATAAAAGGTATAAGCACTATTGGAGGCTTCTTGTCTTTTCATATATCACTCTGCTATGTGCTGCTGGAGGGTTATGAATCGGATGGGTCACCTCTAACAAGGATTCCCTGTATATGTATCCATTTAAACCTTAATTAAGCAGCGGGCTGCTGGAGTGATATGATCCGGATGGGACATCTTTAAAAAGGATTTCCTGCATATAGGCTTGTTTATATCGTACATAAGGTGAGCACCCACTCACAAGGGGGTGCACAGTTGTCGTGTGATCTGTGACACTCTGGTCACTCACTGTCTTGGGGGACACCCACCACCCTTAGGTGGTTTGAGCACTTTTAGTGTGGACTTTCTTTTGTTATTTGCACGGATTCACAAGGACTTTGATTCACTAACTTTATATAAATTTCTTATTTACGAACTACGTTGTATTGCATACTTGATTTTTTATCACCAAGAATTGCACATTGGAGCTTTATTTGGGCAATTACCCTGCACTACGCACTTTTATGATTATTTACACTGGCCTAT
This sequence comes from Pelophylax lessonae, assembly GCF_965119305.1. Classification (NCBI taxonomy): domain Eukaryota; kingdom Metazoa; phylum Chordata; class Amphibia; order Anura; family Ranidae; genus Pelophylax; species Pelophylax lessonae. The sequence continues at coordinate 299,175,889 of NC_138774.1, forward strand.
TGAATTAACCGCTTGCCGACCGCTGCAAGTAGATATACTGCGGAGGTCAGCCCCTCACAGGCAAAGTGACGTATATATACGTCACTAGCCTGTGAGGCTCTGGTGGGGAGCAAGCGCGCGCCCCCGCACGGTCACGGACCCCCCCCCCCCCGCGCGTGTGACCGGCAGACCCGATGTCCGCCACTCACTCAGCGATCGTCGGGGGAGAGGGAGAAAGGCAGGCTGTGTAAACAAGCTGCCTGTCAGTTCTCCCTGTGTAGAGACACTGATCATACGGTTCTACTATGTAGAACCGTAGATCAGTGTAACTACACCTCAAGCCACAGCCAATCACAGTTAGAATCACGCCCCTAGGGACACACACATCCCCTCCCTCTCAAATAAAGTTAACCCCTTCACTGCCAGTGTATTTTTACAGTAACAGTGCATATGTATAGCACTGATTACTGCAGTAATGTCACTGGTAGCCCCAAAAGTGTCAAAAATGTCAGTCAAGGGTCCGATCTGTCCGCCCCAATGTCGCAGTACCGCAAAAAAAAAAAAAAAAAAAATCGCAGATCGCCGCCATTACGGGTTTAAAAAAAAAAAAAAAGACAAAAATCTTTCCCTTTGTTAGTAAACGCGATAACTTTTGCGCAAACCAATCAAAATACGCTTTTCTCTGTCGCTCATTGACAGACGTAGTCCTCGTTGATTAATAACAACTCGGGTTATACTGCCCTCTACAGGAGTAGGACTAGACAGGAAAGAAAACGTTCTGGCCACACCCTAGGGGCAGTCCCAGAGGGTATATCCTCTCACTTCCTGCTACAGCAAATCAGTTATTTTCTGTCTAGTTAGGAGTAAGGACCTAGATACCTTGCTGGGATCTTCGGTCCTGGCAAGATTTTTTTCTTAGAAAAGATTTTTTAGACAGCTCTTTTTCTCCAGTGTTCCTGTGAGATCTTCAAGCAAGAAAGCTGGAACTGGGCGACGGGCTGGATGTTGAGATCCAGTGGTCACCCCAGTTCAGCCTACGAGCGCGTGCAGGCCATAGCTCCGCGCTGGGTCGGCCGCGTCATAGTCCCACTGGACGGGGACTGACCCTGCGAGTTAAACGTCTCGCTGAAACGCCAATGACCATGAGTCACGGCGTCCGTATTGGTCGACAGCCCTCCCACCCCGGTGGAGAGGGGTACTGTCAGGAGTTGGCGCCCACCTGGTTCCGGTATGGTGAGTAGTATGTTCCCCCTTTTCCCCCTGACGGGTTTTGTGGTGAACGCGGGCCCCTCTCTGTAATGGTAAGGATGGGTCTCCCCTCTATCCTATAACAGGTCACAGATCCCCCTATTTGAGTGTGATTTTTGTGAACAAGTAACCAGGAGGCTTGGTTTGGGAGCTGACAATCTAATGTCATTTCAAAACTGTAAAGATACTGAAGTCAGTGGCAGTACTAGAATATTACTGTGGTAGCATAAGGTATCCTACCTGTCAGAGGTGTTCACAGGGCGATGTCTATGCATGTATAACTGCGGTCCAGATCGCATTCCTCCAGCAAGGGCAGGCACGGACCGCATGCGGCCCACCAGAGTCCGGTACCGCCGGCCAGGCTGATCACCATCCAGGGTGAAGTTTGGGGGGCCGATGCACTCCCACAGGCCGCTAGGCCGTATACAGCATCCCGCAGGCCGCTGCTAAGCCGCCGCTATCCTAACAGGCCGCCGCCATTTTCTTGCAGAGCACACGAGGCTGCCATATTGGCGTAGCCTCGTGTCTCCAACATGGGGGCGGCCATGTTTGAGGTGACCAAACACCTCATGGAGCCAGGGGGAGGCGCCGGTAGGCGTGTTAAGGGGCGGAGCCGCCTCCTTTACCCAGGAAATAGGGCCAAAGACTTCCTGTCTGTAACAGGACAGCACTGAGCAAGCTGATGAAAACTTCTGTGCATCAGGGATGAGCCTTGGGGTCTCTCTATCTCTGTGGGGTCCAAAAAGGCAGGTAACACTGAGGGGTGCTGTTGCGACTGGGGGACACAAAAAAAAAAAAAAAGTTTTTTACTTTGTCATTTTTTGTCGCTGCCAAGTGTCTTGTATAATCATTGACCCTGCCGCATAGGTATCCCCACCTGATCCCCTCAAGGTGGCTGCAGGACCCTCCAGTACCCCACTTGTTTTTAATGCATTATCGGCAGTTTTGGAGTCTTTGGTATCCCGGGTGGAGGTGGACTGTCAGGGACGGGGGTCAAGAAGCGACCTCTGCCTACCCCTATTGTTTATCTGATACTTCAGATACAGATTCGGAACTGGTCAATGCAGCTGCAGGTCCCTCTTATGGGGCTGTTGTCTCAGGTAATGTCTCCTCAGCAGTGAGGAGAACGTTTCTGCCTCCGCCATAGCACAAGAGTGGTGGATGCACTAGTTGTGTCCGTCCGGGAAACCTTTAGTCTTGAGGTTATACCGGCAGAGGTAGCTGAGACTGAAATTCCTTTTTGGTACTTGTTAGCCTACCAAAAGGGCGAAGGATTTTCCTTTACCCAAATGGGGTAGTTTTGAAACGAACCCCTGTTATTTCCTAACGCATGGCTAGGTGCTATCCGTTTGAGGAATCCCTCTTTAAAGGATAGACGGTACCACCTGCTGTCTTGCCACAGACTGTTAGGTTAAAGAGGACCTCGTAGCCAACGAGGACCTTCCTTTTCTGCTCATAAGGAGTTGTTCGTTCCGTGAGGGCGGGCTATAAGGCGAAACCCTCCAAAGCCCCTTTGGAGGGGTTTCAAAGGGTGCTGGTCGGCTAAACAAAAAGCCAGGCTCAGCCAAGCCTGAAAAATACAGCCTGATGCGCCCCTACCCATCTCTGGAGTGGGGGGACGTCTTCACCGGTTTCCGGATCCATGGCTTGCCGGAACCCCAGACTAAGGGGTTTGCGAGGTCATACGGTCAGGATACAGGATCGAGTTTCGATCACTTCCACCGGTGCGATTCTTCCCTGCTAACATTTAACGGTTTCAGGGGTTCTATTCGAACCTGTTCACAATGCCCAGGAAAGAGGGCAAGGTGCGTCCAATTCTGGACTTGGGGAAAAATAGAGTCCATCCGTACAGTGGTGGCCTCCCTGCATCAGGGGGATTCCTGGCGTCCATAGACATTTAGGATGCCTATCTTTATATCCCCATCATCGCAGGACATCAGCGTTTTTCTTCGCTTTCCCACATCCCTGGTTCCCACCACGAGACTGAACTATCTGGGCCTAAGGTTGGATACATCCTGGGCAAGAGGTTTTCTCTTTGCGGAGAAACTCCAGAAGGTTCAGTCAACGATTCGGATGTTGCTGTCCGTCAATTGGCTGGGACGGATGATGGCCTTCTTAGAGGCAGTACCGTATACCCAGTCTCATACCCGAATTCTCCTGAAAGAGATTCTTTTCTTATGGAATCAGAATTCCAATTTCCTGGACAATCGGATCCGGTTGGGCGAGCGGACCAGGGAGCCTCCGATGCTCAACCAGGGGAAGTCATTCCTTCCGATAGTATCCAGGTTACCAATAGGGTATCGGAACTGAGAGCGATCAGATTTTGTCTGATTTACTGGACCGAGCAGCTCTAGAGCAGCCCGATTTGGATCCAATCGACTGCGGGAACTTCTTCACAGAATAGAGGTGGAGGGAATTCCAGTTATTCTGGAAATTCCGGACTGACCTCGTCGAGCCTGGTACGCCGACTTGGTGAGGCTAGTCGCGGACGCTCCTGGGAGACTTCCTCTCAGGGAGGATCTGCGGTCTCAGGGACCGATCTTCCATCTTGCTTTACAATCGCTGGCTTAATGGCCTGGCCATTGAGACCCAGGTACTGAAGGACAAGGGAGTGTCAGCTTCAGTTATTCCTACCTCTAGTTAAAGCAAGGAAAGCGACTTCCAGCACATGGAAGTCTTATATTTGCGTGGTGTGAATCTATTGGATTTCCCCCACATACCTATTCGGTGATCCGAATCTTGGTCTTTCTGCAACAAGGGGTTGAGCAGAAACTGTCCTTGAGCACTATCAAGGGTCAGGTTTCAGCGTTAGCAATCTGCTTTCAGAATCCTTTTGGCTAATCATTCCTTGGTGCGGAATTTCATCCAAGGGGTGCGACATCTGGCTCCGCCAGTGCGTGCACCCTTACCGCCTGGGATCTTAATTTAGTGTGGTCGGTTCTTCAGAAACTTCTCTTTGAAGATATTAGGGAGATTCCCTTGCTTACATTATCCCAGAAGGTGGCCTTCTTGGTGGCCATTACTTCTGCACGCAGGGTGTCAGAACTGGCCGCATTATCTTGTCGTTCCCCATATCTGGTGGTTCATAGGGATAAGGTGGTTCTTCTTCCGAATCCATCCTTCCTTCCTAAAGTGGTTTTCAGAGTTTTCATCTGAATAAAAATATTGTGTTACCTTCCCCGTGTCCTAAGACTAGCCATCCTTGGGAGTTGCATTACACTCCTTGGATGGGGTTCAGAAGGATACACTTGACTACTACGAACTTGTTTTCGTAAGACGGACTCACTTTTTGTGATCACGGATAGCCCTTGAAGGGGGTTGCCTGTGTCTGCCGCGACCATATCTACATGGATCAGTCAGACGGTGGTACAGGCTTATTCTATTAAGGGTCGGAAGCCTCCGTTCCCTGTTAAGGCACACTCTACTCGGGCGCCTAGTGTCTCCTGGGTCTTCCGCCATCAGGCGTCAGCGATCCAGGTTTTCAAGGCGATGACTTGATCGTCGGTTCATACCTTTACAACATTTTATAAAGTTGATGTGATGGCATCGTCAGATGCCTCTTTTGGCCACAAGGTTCTGCAGGCCGCAATCTGAGGAGACTGTTGGTCTACCTCAAGGGTTTGTTGGGTGTTTCACTTAGGTCTCATCTTTTTGCTCGATGAGTCCTTGATGCTTCTGGTTGGCTCCGGTTGGGCCTTCTGGATTTTGATTTCTGTCATCCCACCCCTCATTTGTGGTACTGCTTTGGGACGTCCCGAGTTGTTATTAATCAACGAGGACTACGTCTGTCAATGAGCGACAGAGAAAAATGGATTTTTGTAAAATCTTACCGCAAAATCCTTTTCTCTTAAGCTCATTGACAGACGTAGTACCCGCCCCTCTGTTTTGAGTTGGGTTGGGTTAAATTCTCTAAACACTGCTTTGTGACATAACGGATTTGCTGTAGCAGGAAGTGAGAGGATATACCCTCTGGGACTGCCCCTAGGGTGTGGCCAGAACGTTTTCTTTCCTGTCTAGTCCTACTCCTGTAGAGGGCAGCATAACCCGAGTTGCTATTAATCAACGAGGACTACGTCTGTCAACGAGCTTAAGAGAAAAGGATTTTACGGTAAGATTTTACAAAAATCCATTTTTTGCGATTTTTTTTTTACCAAACATATGTAGCATAGAACAAATTGGCCGAAAATGTTAAAAAATTTTGATTTTTACTTTTTTTTGGGGGGGAATTTCATATAAAAAAAATGTGAAAAATATTGTTATTTTTGCAAAATTGACGCTCTTTTTTGTTTATAGCGCGTGATCAAAAAAAAAAAAAAAAAAAAAAAAAAAAAAATCGCACAGGTGATCAAATACCACCAAAAGAAAGCTCTGTTTGTGGGGGGGGGGGGAAGGGACATTGATTTCATTTGGGTACAGCGTCTCACGACCGCGCAATTGTCCGTTAAAGTCACGCAGTGCCGAATCGCAAAATAGGCCCTGGTCTTTTAGCAGCCAAATCCTCCGGGGCTTAAGTGGTTAATATTGCACTTTATATAATATTAATATTACTTATTTGTCACATATTTATACATTTTTATTATCACTATTGATTTTATACATATATATTGAACACTGGTGAGGTAACCTAGGGAAACATTCAACCACGTGAACACAGATAAAAGAATATTGTTTTTGTGTATGATTAAGATAATACTTTTTTTAATACTCTAATTACTTATCAAACTATATCACCTGCATATTTTTAGATAGAAGGATTTTTATTTTGCGCGACACTATTTTTATATATTTTAGCTTGATTACACTTTTTATGAGAAGTGAGGTGTCTGCGGCAATTTAAGAATCGGTTAATAAAAAGGTCGCTCGCAGGAATTTATCATCTTTTAAAGTGAAATACATTATATGACCAATAGTCTGGACACCCCTGACCATCACACCTATAGGAGCTTGTTGGACATCCCATTCCAAACCATGGCCATTCATTTGGAGTTGCCCCCGTTGTGGCTCTACCATCCTCCACTTGTCTGGGAAGGTTTTCCCCAAGCTCTTGGACACTGGGTTGCATGATGGGCACAAAAAAAAAAAAAAAAAAAAAAAAAAAAGAGAAGATCAGGCTCCCCAACAGTTTTCCAATCACATCCCAATGTTGTAGGGATGTAGGTACTAATGGTGGATGAGAAGAGGTGGAGGTCAGGGCTCTGTGCAGGACACTTAAGTCCCCCCAGACCAAACTGGTCACACCATGTCTTTATTGAAAGGGAAGGGAAATACACTATATGACCAAGTCACTGGGCACCCCTGACCATCACACCTACAAGAGCTTGTTGGACATCCCATTCCAAACCATGGCCATTGTTGGAAAGGGACTGGAAATACATTATTTGACCAAGTCACTGGGCACCCCTAACCATCAAACCTATCCCCTTCCAAACCATGGCCATTCATTTGGAGTTGCCCCCTTTGTGGCTCTACCATCCTCCACTTGTCTGAGAAGGGTTTTCCCCAAGCTCTTGGACACTGGGTTGCATGATGGGCACAAAAAAAAAAGAAGAAGATCCGGCTCACCAACAATGTTCCAATCACGTCCCAAGGTTGTAGGGATGTAGGTACTTATGGTGGAGGAGAAGAGGTGGAGATCAGGGCTCTGTGCAGGACATTTGAGTCCCCCCAGACCAAACTGGTCACACCATGTCTTCATTGAAAAAGAAGGGAAATACTCTATTTGACCAAGTCACTAGGTACCCCTGACCATCACACCTATAAGAGCTTGCTGGACATCCCATCCAAAACCATGACCATTCATTTGGAGTTGCCCCCTTTGTGGCTCTACCATCCTCCACTTGTCTGGGAAGGTTTTCCCCAAACTCTTGGGCGCTGGGGAAAAAAAAGAAAGAAAAAAAGTGTTCCAATCACATCCCAAAGTTGTAGGGATGTAGGTACTTATGGTGGATGAGAAGAGGTGGAGGTCAGGGCTCTGTGCAGGACACTTGAGTTCCCCCAGACCAAACTGGTCACACCATGTCTTTGTACATGGGGGGGGGGGGGGGGCACAGTCATGCTG
>NC_138774.1:299190673-299363173 GCF_965119305.1 Pelophylax lessonae
ATATATATAATTAAAGAAATAAATAAAAATAATAAATAAATATTTTAAAAAAAATGTCATTTTAGTTTTAGTCGTGTTTTAGGCGACGAAAAACATTTTAGTTGACAAAATGAACACTGATGGACAGATAGGATAACATGGCGGGGTGCAGGGTGCGGGGTGTGGGGTGCGGGGCGCGGGGTGCGGGGCGCTTAGAGGCAGAGAATAAAAAAAGCTGAAATGCCTGGAAAAGCCGCATGTATGAGCGCACATGTGCCGGCCAAAAATAAATAAATAAAATAGACAAAAAAATCCAGTCATGATACCTCACAATCTAAGTAAATACAATGTAACATGTTGCCTAACCCAGAGATATATACAATGTAACACTACACAAGCCAGAGATATATACAATGTAACACTACACAAGCCAGAGATATATACAATGTAACACTACACAAGCCAGAGATATATACAATGTAACACTACACAAGCCAGAGATATATACAATGTAACACTACACAAGCCAGAGATATATACAATGTAACACACTGCCAACATTAGAGATATATACAATGTAACACACTGCCAACATTAGAGATATATACAATGTAACACACTGCCAACATTAGAGATATATACAATGTAACACACTGCCAACATTAGAGATATATACAATGTAACACACTGCCAACATTAGAGATATATACAATGTAACACACTGCCAACATTAGAGATATATACAATGTAACACACTGCCTACATTAGAGATATATACAATGTAACACACTGCCAACATTAGAGATATATACAATGTAACACACTGCCAACATTAGAGATATATACAATGTAACACTACACAAGCCAAAGATTCTCCTAATTCCCTCCACTTTTCCATTTGCTGCATTGAATGCGATCCGATGTAAATGTCGCACATTTTAGGACGAGTCGCCGTCAGAACCCAAAAGATTCACATTTTTATATTTTTTAGGAATATCGAATTTTTATATTTTTTAGGAATATCGAATTTTTATATTTTTTAGGAATATCGAATTTTTCTATTTTTTAGGAATATCGAATTTTTCTATTTTTTAGGAATATCGAATTTTTCTATTTTTTAGGAATATCACATTTTTATATTTTCTAGGAATATGACATTTTTCTATTTTTTAGGAATATCGAATTTTACTTTTGTTTGCAGATGAAAATAAAAGTTCCCTCATCAATAGGACATCACAGATCAATACATAAAGAGCTCACTCAGAATCAGTAGCGCCCTCTAATGGCAGCCAACAGCAGCGCCCTCACCTGCAGCAGAGGATGGAAAGGCGCTGATCTGAAACATTTCCAAACTGTCCTCTGTTTCATCAAACAAAAACTACGCAGACATAAATCACAATGACAGCACAGTTATACTTTGCAATAAACCCATAAAAACAACACAGTACCTTCCCCGCAGTCTGTGACGTCTCCTGGGGACCCCCAGCAGGCTGATTTGCAGTTTGTATGTTGGGATGTCGGGTTTTATACGGTGATCTCTCATTACCTGCACAACAAATAAAGAGAGGAAGGGGATTACAATTAAAATCCGGCTTCAGAAAAATAAAAAAACAAAAACTATGCAGCCCGGCACAGTCTGAAATATTAGCAGATTTGGATTCAATTCTCATTTTCAGTCCAGAGCTGCCCCATGCAGTGCCTCTTTTCTGCCACTAGAGGCTGCCAATCTACCGGGTTAAATGATGACCGGCATCATTCATTCCACTTCCTCTGAGCCCAGGTTGGCATGGAGCCATCAAAACTGGAACCCCCCCCCCCCCAGGTCTACTTATACCTTATATACTGTATATCAGGTGCAGAGCCGTTTATAGAACTTTAAGGGCTGAGCATTAGGAGTTTGCTGTCAAATCATGCATATTATTATTGGTGCTCTACTATTTCTATATAATAATTAAAAAAGAAAAAAAATATATATATATATATATATATATACACATATATATATATATATATATATATATATATATATATATATATATATATATATATATATATATATATATATATAATATGACAGCTTAAATGCCCAACGAAAACCAAATAAAGGTATAAGCTATCCCAAGCGCTTCAAATGAGGACCACTCACCAATAAATAAATTGGCTATGCAGCTACTTAACTAAAACATATGGATAAAGATATACAATAGATAGATACTCAGCAATATCCCTATATATATATATATAGTAGCGCAAACTTGTCAAGAAGCAAGTGCCAAAAAAATACTGTGCCCACTGCACAAAAGTCCGAAATGCAATAAATGTCACATAGGCAGCAGGAGAAAGTTCAGAAATGACTCAAACAGTCCATAATCCTTCACTCTATCTCCTGGGATGATAATGTACGAAGACGTGTTTCTCAAAAGGATCACCACCACCACCGTGCTCCAAGGGGGGAGGAGAATTGCCCACTCACCAGATGCTGTGGCCCAACCCACTTTCGTGTTTGAGCATTCAGGCTTATAATGATGGTCACTGGTCCAGAGTATCCACAACAGGAATCGCACCAGCGCAGTCAAAAAAAGCTCAGCAGCATATGGGGAGGAGAGAACATAATCCCAATAGCGTGATACCGTTTAAAAGGGTTTTATTAAATAAAAATAAAACATAAGGTAACACACTCACATGTCTTGTATGTCATCAAACGCAAAAAAACAGTCACGAATAGGGGAGGGATGCCCTTCGGGAGATGATGTCCAGGCTCCACGCCGTGGACGCCGCGCCTTCTGGGTAATCCGAACTCCTCTTACACAGCCTGGTTACACCGCCTGGTCACGCCCCGACGCGTTTCGTGATTTCCACTTCCAGACGCTCCCGGGGAAGAAGTGGAAATCACGAAACGCGTCGGGGCGTGACCAGGCGGTGTAACCAGGCTGTGTAAGAGGAGTTCGGATTACCCAGAAGGCGCGGCGTCCACGGCGTGGAGCCTGGACATCATCTCCCGAAGGGCATCCCTCCCCTATTCGTGACTGTTTTTTTGCGTTTGATGACATACAAGACATGTGAGTGTGTTACCTTATGTTTTATTTTTATTTAATAAAACCCTTTTAAACGGTATCACGCTATTGGGATTATGTTCTCTCCTCCCCATATGCTGCTGAGCTTTTTTTGACTGCGCTGGTGCGATTCCTGTTGTGGATACTCTGGACCAGTGACCATCATTATAAGCCTGAATGCTCAAACACGAAAGTGGGTTGGGCCACAGCATCTGGTGAGTGGGCAATTCTCCTCCCCCCTTGGAGCACGGTGGTGGTGGTGATCCTTTTGAGAAACACGTCTTCGTACATTATCATCCCAGGAGATAGAGTGAAGGATTATGGACTGTTTGAGTCATTTCTGAACTTTCTCCTGCTGCCTATGTGACATTTATTGCATTTCGGACTTTTGTGCAGTGGGCACAGTATTTTTTTGGCACTTGCTTCTTGACAAGTTTGCGCTACTATATATATATATCTATCTATTGTATATCTTTATCTATATATATATATAATTATTATATTATTATTGTTAATATTGATGATGATAATAGTTTTAAAAAAGGTGTAGACTCATTCACAGAACTTTAATGGCTGAGCATTAGGAGTTTGCTTTACAATCAGGCATGTCATTATTATTGGTGCTATATGATTTCTATATAATAATAAAATATATACACACACACACATATATATATATATTTATTTTTTAATTATTATTATTATTAATAATATAATATATAATAATGATAAGTTATTAATTTATAAATTAATAATAAAAAAAACAACAATGATAATAATAAAAACAATAATAAAAATAAATAATAAATGAAAATACACGATCGACATCCTGTACTGCAACAAGAATGGCCACCCCTGCCAGAGGAGTTAAAATAAGTACCTGTGATGTCATCAGACCCGCCAGAAAAAAATCTTGGAAAAAGGATTTAAAAAAATAAATAAATAAATAAATTATATATATATATATATATATATATATATATATATATATATATATATATATATATATATATATATATATATATATATATATATATATATATATTATTTATATAGAATAATAATATTTATATAGAATCATAATAATAATAATAATAAATATAATAATATTATTATTTATATATAACAATTTTATATATATATATATATATATAATATTATATATAGATATAGGAGGAGTCCCCTATAGTGCATTTGCACACCTTCCCAGCAAGGAGTATTATCTCCAAGGGTAAGAGAGGCTGGATTCACCCCTTTTCTATGGATAGTGTAGGACCCACTGATAATGGGGTACTTTGACGCAGTGGTGGGCTTGAGCACGATATGGCCATATGGTGGGACTAAATCCCCATTTTTATTTATGGATTGTCTCCATATTTAATAGTCATTTCTTCTGCATGGTTGCGCTATTCTTTTTTTAATATACATGTTGCTTGGTCGATAGCTGCACCGGCTTTAGATATACACTTCGGTGGAGAGGGGTTCTGTCAGGAGTTGGCGCCCGCCTGGTTCCGGTATGGTGAGTAAAATGTTCCCCCTCTCCCCCTGTCGGGTTTGTTGGTGGACGCGGGCCCCTCCCTGGGATGGTCGGACGCTCATGTTTCTGGGTCCCCCCTCTATAACAGGTGTCACAAATCCCCCAATTGAGTGTGATTTTGTGAATAAGAAACCAGGAGGCTTGGTTTGGGAGCTGACTATCTAAAGTCACTGTATGAGTGAGCCCTGTTAAGGGACCATGACTGAAGTCAGTGGGGCATTACTGTGATGATGGCCATGTATAAGGGTGATAGCATCCTACCTGATAAGGTTGCAATACAGGCCAATGCCTGTGCCTGGACTACCGCCATCCGCAGGCCGCCATCTTCCCGCAAGCCGCCATCCTCCCACAGGCCGTACACCTCCCGCAGGCCGCACAGGCCGGTGACTACCTCCCGCAGGCCGCTGCTATCCTCCACAGGCCGCCGCCATTTTCCCGCAGGTCGTGCGGGGCCGCCATCTTGGCGTAGCCTCGTGTCTCCAGCATGGGGGCGGCCATGTTTGAGATGACCAAACACCTCGAGGAGTAATTGGGAGGTGCCGGAAGGCGTGTAAAGGGGCGGAGCCGCCTCCTTTACCCGGGAAAAGGAGCCAAAGACTTCCTGTCTGTAACAGACAGTGCTGGGAGCAGGTTGATAGAAACTTCTGTGCATCAGGTGGATGAGCCTTGGCTCTCTCTCTCTCTCTCTCTCTCTCTGTTGGGTCCAAGCAGGTAACACTGAGAAAAAAAAAAAGTTTCTTTTCTTTGCAATTATTTTTTTTGGTTGCTGGCAAAGTGTCTTGTATAATCATGGACCCTGCCACACATGTATCCCCACCTGATCCCCTCGAGGTGGCCGCAGGACCCTCCAGTACCCCTCTTGGATTGATGCATTATCAGCAGTTTTGGAGTCTTTGGTATCCCGGGTGGAGGTAGCCTGTCAGGGACGGTGGTCAAGAAAGCGACCCCCGCCTACCCCTATTTCATCTGATACTTCAGATTCGGATTCTGAGCTGGTCACTGCAGTTGCAGGTCCCTCTTCTGGGGCTGCTGTCTCAGGTACGGTCTACTCAGACAGTGAGGAGGACGTTTTTGCCTCCGCCATAGCACAAGAAGAAGCGTTGGTGGATGCACTAGTTGTGTCTGTCCGGGAAACCTTAAGTCTTGAGGTTACACCGGCAGAGGTAGCCGAGACTGAAATTCCTTTTTGGTGCTAGTTAGCCTACCAAAATGGCGAAGGATTTTCCTTTGCCCAAATGGGGTCGTCTGAAACGTACCCCTGCTATTTCCAAACGCATGGCTAGGCGCTATCCGTTTGAGGAATCCCTCCATAAAAAATGGACGGTACCACCAGTGGTGGACTCACCGATTTCCAGATAAAGCCACTGTTATCCCGTTGGAGCACGCTCCGTCCTTTAGGGATCCGGTGGATCGAAGAGTGAAAGCGGAATCCCGCTTCATTTTTTCCCTGATAGGGTCAACCTTTAGGCCAGTGGTTGCCATTGGTTTAGTTTCAAGAATGGGTTGGCTAATCTCCCCTTTCAAGGGGATCGCCTGTTTGGGTGAGATTATAAAGGATCTCACTGGGGGGCAAGAGCACTCTCTTGCTAAGACAGCCTGATGCGCCCCCACCCATGTCTTGGGTGGGGGGACGTCTTCACCGGTTTCCAGATCCATGGTTTTCCTGAATCCCGGACAAAGGGGTTCAAGAGGTCATACGGTCGGGATACAAGATCGAGTATTCGATCACTTCTACCGGTTCGATTCTTCCCTCCCAACATTCGTATGCTACAGGCAGCAGTAGGTCCCGTTCCTTGGATAGAACGTTTTCAGGGGTTCTATTCGAACCTGTTCACAATGCCCAGGAAAGAGGGCAAGGTGCGTCCAAATTCTGGACTTGGGAAAGATGGAGTCCATCCGTACAGTGGTGGTCTCCCTGCATCAGGGGGATTTCCTGGCGTCCACAGACATTTAGGATGCCTATCTTCATATCCCCATCTTCGCAGGACATCAGCGTTTTCTTCGCTTTTCCCAAAGATCATCCCTGGTTCCCACCAGGAGACTGAACTATCTGGGCCTAATTTTGGATAAATCGTTGGCAAGGTGTTTCTCCTTGCGGAGAAACTCCAGAAGGTTCAGTCAACGATTCGGATGTTGCTGTCCGTCAACTGGCTGGGACTGATGGTGGCCTCCTTAGAGGCAGTATCGTTCGCCCAGTCTCATACCCGAATTCTCCAAGAGGAGATTCTTCTCAAATGGAATCGGAATCTCGATTCTCTGGACAATCGGATCCGGTTGAGCGAGAGGACCAGGGAGTCTCTGGTCTGGTGGCTTCGGTCTCCGATGCTCAACCAGGGGAAGTCATTCCTTCCGATAGTATCCAGGTTACCAATAAAGGTATCGGAACTGAGAGCGATCAGATTTTATCTGATTTACTGGACCGAGCAGCTCCAGGGCAGCCCGGTTCGGATCCAATCGGACAATGCCACGGTCGTGGCTTATGTCAATCACCAAAGGGGCACCTAGAGTGTCCTGGTGGCCATCGAAATGACCAGCATCTTTCGTTGGACGGAACGGTTTGTTCCGGCTCTCTCCGCAGTATTCACTCCGGGGGTGGGAAATCGGCAGGCAGATTATCTCAGCCATCAGATTCTGGATCAAGGGGTATGGCCTCTTCATCCAGAGGTATTTCACTAGCTGTCCCTTCATTGAGGCACCCCGAATGTGGATCTGTTGGCATCTCGGCTCAACGGGAAAGTGCGGAGGTTTGTAGCTCGCGCCCGCGATCCTCTAGCGGACGCAGCAGACGCGCTGATCGCCCGTGGGGGCAGTATCAGCTACGGTATGCCTTCCATCCTCTCAAGTTACTGCGGGAATTTCTTCGCAGGATAGAGATGGAGGGAATTCCAGTTATCCTGGTAACTCTGGACTGACCTCGTCGAGCCTGGTATGCCGACTTGGTGAGGCTAGTCGCGGACGCTCCTGGGAGACTTCCTCTCAGGGAGGATCTGCGGTCTCAGGGACCGATCTTCCATCTTGCTTTACAATCGCTGGCTTAATGGCCTGGCCATTGAGACCCAGGCACTGAAGGACAAGGGAGTGTCAGCTTCAGTTATTCCTACTCTAATCAAAGCAAGGAAAGCGACTTCCAGCACATGGAAGTCTTATATTGCGTGGTGTGAATCTCTTGGATTTCCTCCACGTACTTATTCGGTGACCCGAATCTTGGCCTTTCGGCAACAGGGGGTTGAGCAGAAACTGTCCTTGAGCACTATCAAGGGTCAGGTTTCAGCGTTAGCAATCTTCTTTCAGTGTTGTCGGTTCTTCAGAAACCTCCCTTCGAAAATATCAGGGAGATTCCCTTGCTTACGTTATCCCAGAAGGTGGCCTTCTTGGTGGCCATTACTTCTGCACGCAGGGTGTCAGAACTGGCCACATTATCTTGTCGTTCCCCATATCTGGTGGTTCATAGGGATAAGGTGGTTCTTCGTCCGAATCCATCCTTCCTTCCTAAAGTGGTTTCAGAGTTTCATCTGAATGAGAATATTGTGTTACCTTCCCTGTGTCCTAAGCCTAGCCATCCTTGGGAGTTTGCATTACATTCCTTGGATGTGGTTCGGACAATCAGGGTACACTTGACTACTACGAACTCGTTTCGTAAAACGGATTCACTTTTTGTGATCACGGATGGCCCTAGAAAGGGTTTGCCTGTTTCTGCCGCGACCATCTCTAGATGGATCAGACAGACGGTGGTACAGGCTTATTCTATTAAGGGGCGGGATCCCCCGTTCCCTGTTAAGGCGCACTCTACTCGGGCGCTTAGTGTTTCCTGGGCCTTCCACGATCAGACGTCAGGGGTCCAGGTTTTCAAAGCGACTACTTGATCGTCGGTTCATACCTTTACAAAATTTTATAAAGTTGATGTGATGGCATCGTCGGATGCCTCTTTTGGCCGCAAGGTTCTGCAGGCCGCAATTTGAGGAGACCGTTGGTCTACCTCGAGGGTTTGTTGGCTGGTTGGCTCCGGTTGGGCCTTCTGGATTTTGATTTCTGTTATCCCACCCCTCATTTGTGGCACTGCTTTGGGACGTCCCAATGTGTTATTAATCAAGAGGACTGCATCTGTCAATGAGCGATAGAGAAAAATTGATTTTTGTAAAATCTTACCGTAAAATCCTTTTCTCTTAAGCTCATTGACAGACGCAGTACCCGCCCCTCTATTTTTGAGTTGGGTTAAATTCTCTAACACTGCTTTGGGACATAACTGACATCCTGTAGCAGAGAGAGAGAGGATATACCCTCTGGGACTGCCCCTAAGGTGTGGCCAGAATGTTTTCCTTCCGTCTAGTGTCCTACTCCTGTAGAGGGCAGTATAACCCAATGTGTTATTAATCAAGAGGACTGCGTCTGTCAATGAGCTTAAGAGAAAGGGATTTTACGGTAAGATTTTACAAAAATCCATTTTTAATGCCAACCCCGATAACCCTCCCCTCCCCCACCCCCCCCCCCCTCCCGCCCATGCCAGCTGGGGTCTCTATACTGAGACAGCTCCCAGTCTCTGGTAATGATTTGGAGCCAACAGAACAGACAGACAAATTATAATGATTGGGAAGTCTGTCCCACCTCCCAGCATAAGGGGCTACTGGGTTAAGGAGGGTGAGGGCGCTGCTGCAGCTACACTTCATCTTTCATATTAAAGCCTCTCACCCATTTACACTCCTCTGTCCTCTGACCCTGATGGAATATTCTGTGCTAAATTTATAAAGGGTTTCACATTTTATATTGCCATTGAATTGTGTTCTTGTTTTTGCTTCTCTGGCGACATCTCGTGTTACAATACAGAACTACAACATACAGGCTGCATTTCTTCCTGTGGATATTGTACTTCTATAGTGACATCTAGTGGATAAAATATACAACTACATTATGAACAGGCAGCATTGCTCTTTGTGGAAATATCACTTCTTTAGCGACATCTAGTGGATAAAATATAAAACTACACTATGAACAGGCAGCATTGTCCCCCAATGGGAATTTTGCTTTTGTAGTAACATCCAGTGGTTACAATATAAAACTAAAAACTAGAAATATTTGTGCTGAGGGGAGGGACTTGGGGGGGAATTTGTGTGGGGAGAGGGCAGAGAAGATGTGTACTAGGAGGGGAAATTTTAGGGGTAGAGGATTTGTGCTAGGAGGGGGTGAATTTTTTTAGAGGGGGGTTTGGGGGATGGAGGCAAATATTTGTGCTGAGTGGGGGGGGGGGGCGGATTTGAAGTGGAGGGGGGGGGAGAAGATTTGTACTAGGAGGGGAAATTTTAGGGGTGGAGGATTTGTGCTAGGAGGGATGATTTTTTTTTTTTAGGGGAAGGGGGGTTTGGGGGATAGAGGGCAATTATTTTGTGCTGAGAGGGGGGATTTAAGCAGGGAGGTTGATCTGTACTGGGAGGAGGGGGGATTTATGCTTAGTGGGTAAGCATGCAGATTGGTACTCAGTGTTTTTGTGGGGGGGGGGGGGGACTTTTGCCGACAATGCTCATATACTGTATCTTGAGAGGGGGGGGGGGGCACAGTTAAGCTCTGGATTCTAGAATACCTTGTCCCACCACTGCATTCACCTGGTGACACCTTTGGGTGAATATCCTGCACAGCAATTCAAAAAGTCTCCTGAAGAAGCCACTTCTTGGTGAAACATGTTGAGCAATAATCGCTGTGCTGCATACCTGGATTGCATGTGATCGATACATATATATTGTTTTTAAACCAAGTATGTTACAGAAGACCATTAGAACCTCTTTACAAATGAATTCTCTCATTGCTGACTGCCGGGGTCACAGCAAGTAGCTGAATATGGCCCTTGGGCTGCAGGATGGGAACAAGCAGGGCCAGGACGGGGGCGGGGGGCAGGAGGCACTGTGGTATTATGTGAGGTGAAGCAGCACCACAAGGAGATTGGGGGGGGGGATTTGGGGGGCGAAAGGAGGTAAAAATTGTTCTAGGAGAGGAGATTTGGGGAGGTGTGCTTGAGTGGTGATTTTAGGGGGGGGGGGGGATGTGTATGGAGAGGGTGGGGTGGGGAAGAGGATTTGTGCTAGGAGGGGGGGGATTTGGGAGGGTTTGTGCTAGAAAAAGGTAATATGGAGGGGGAGGGAATATTTCTTTTGAAGGGGGATTTGTTCTAGTAAGGATGTTTGGGGGGCATTTGTGCTAGGAGGAGAAATTGGGGGGGGGGGGTTGTGCTAGGATAAAGGATTGGGGGATAAATATGAGGGGTAGATTTGTAGATGTGTGCTAGGAAGGGGGATTTTTCTTTTTTTTTTTGGGGGGGGGGGGATTGTGCTAGGAGCATAAAGATTTGAGCTCCGGGGGATAAGGGGGAGATTTGTGCAGGGAGGGGGATTTCAGCAGGGGGAGGCAGATTTGTACTGGGATAAGGGGGAATTTATACTTAAGGGCTAAGCTTGTACATTAGTGCTCCATTTTTTTGGGGGGGGGGGTGGATTTGGAGTGGGGGAGGAGAGGATTTATGCTTGGAGGATAAATATGAGGGTTAGAGGATTTGTGAATTTGTGCTGGGAAGGGGGATTTTTTTTTGGCGGGGGGGGGGGGGGGTTGTGCTGGCAGCTTATGTGGAATGAGATGATTTCAGCTGGGGGGGGGGGGTAAGGGGGAGATTTGTGCTGGGAGGGGGATTTCAGCAGGGGGAGGCAGATTTGTACTGGGAGGAGGGAGAATTTATAAGGTGGGGGGTGACTGGGCGTGGCGCTCACTTCCGCCTGGGCGTCAGTGGTGAAGCGGAGTCCCTGACAAGTGAAGCAGGGGAGAAGAGCAAGGGAAGGGGTGGGGCTGGGATAGGGCAGGGGCGGGGCTGGAGCGGGTGGCAGATGGTTGGGCAGGGGTCGGGACACTGGGCTGGAGGGGCGGAGTATCATCTATGATGGGGCAATACACACCTGTGTGCTGCCAATGGTACAGGGGTACCTCCTGGGTGGGTGTACACTGGGGGCAGGGGCTGCTGGGGGACTACAAGTTCCAGCATGTCCTGCACCTCCATTGCAGAGTGATAGAACTAGAAGTCCCAGCATGTGCTGCACCTCCATTGCAGACTGTGATAGAACTACAAGTCCCAGCATGTGCTGCACCTCCATTGCAGACTGTGATAGAACTACAAGTCCCAGCATGTGCTGCACCACCATTGCAGACTGTGATAGAACTACAAGTCCCAGCATGTGCTGTACCTCCATTGCAGACTGTGATAGAACTACAAGTCCCAGCATGTGCTGCACCTCCATTGCAGAGTGATAGAACTACAAGTCCCAGCATGTGCTGTACCTCCATTGCAGACTGTGATAGAACTACAAGTCCCAGCATGTGCTGCACTTCCATTGCAGACTGTGATAGAACTACAAGTCCCAGCATGTGCTGCACCACCATTGCAGACTGTGATAGAACTACAAGTCCCAGCATGTGCTGTACCTCCATTGCAGACTGTGATAGAACTACAAGTCCCAGCATGTGCTGCACCTCCATTGCAGAGTGATAGAACTACAAGTCCCAGCATGTGCTGTACCTCCATTGCAGACTGTGATAGAACTACAAGTCCCAGCATGTGCTGCACTTCCATTGCAGACTGATAGAACTACAAGTCCCAGCATGTGCTGCACCTCCATTGCAGACTGTGATAGAACTACAAGTCCCAGCATGTGCTGCACCTCCATTGCAGAGTGATAGAACTACAAGTCCCAGCATGTGCTGTACCTCCATTGCAGACTGTGATAGAACTACAAGTCCCAGCATGTGCTGCACTTCCATTGCAGACTGATAGAACTACAATTCCCAGCATGTGCTGCACCTCCATTGCAGACTGATAGAACTACAATTCCCAGCATGTGCTGCACCTCCATTGCAGACTGTGATAGAACTACAAGTCCCAGCATGTGCTGATCCTCCATTGCAGAGTGATAGAACTACAAGTCCCAGCATGTGCTGTACCTCCATTGCAGACTGTGATAGAACTACAAGTCCCAGCATGTGCTGCACCTCCATTGCAGACTGATAGAACTACAAGTCCCAGCATGTGCTGCACTTCCATTGCAGACTGATAGAACTACAAGTCCCAGCATGTGCTGCACCTCCATTGCAGACTGTGATAGAACTACAAGTCCCAGCATGTGCTGCACCTCCATTGCAGACTGTGATAGAACTACAAGTCCCAGCATGTGCTGCACCTCCATTGCAGACTGTGATAGAACTACAAGTCCCAGCATGTGCTGATCCTCCATTGCAGACTGTAATAGAACTACAAGTCCCAGCATGTGCTGCACCTCCATTGCAGAGTGATAGAACTACAAGTCCCAGCGAGCGTCCCCCCCCCTCCCCCTGAACCGTACCAGGCCACATGCCCTCAACATGGGGGGTGGGTGCTTTGGGGAAGGGGGGGGCTCCAAGCATCAATATGCGATTTTCATTTTTTTGCGCTATAAACAAAAAAAGAGCAACAATTCTGAAAAAAAAACCAATATTTTCACATTCTGCTATAGAACATTCCCAATAAAAAAACATAAAAAAATCGAATTTTTTCATCATTTTAGGCCAACATATTTTTGGTAAAAAAAAAAAAAAAACTTTTTCACTGAACATGCGATCTGTCCCTGTGTCACACAACCCCCTCCCCCCACACACGTCAGTAAGCACCAGGCATACATTAACCCCTCCCTCTCCCTGCCAGTGTCATTATTACAGTAACAGTGCATATGTATAGCACTGATTACTGCAGTAATGTCACTGGTAACCCCAAAAGTGTCAAAAATGTCAGTCAAGGGTCCGATCTGTCCGCCGCAATGTCACAAAAAAAAAAAAAAAAAAAAAAAACAGATCGCCGCCATTACTCGTTAAAAAAAAAAAAACACCAAAAATGACAAAAATCTTTCCCTTTGTTAGTAAATGCAATAACTTTTGCGCAAACCAATCAAAATACGCTTATTGCGATTTTTTTTTAGCAGAAAACAAATTGGCCAAAAATTTAAAAAAATTTTGATTTTTACATTTTTTGGAGGGGAATTTCATATAAAAAAAAAAATGTAAAAAATTATTTTTTCAGAATTGACGCTCTTTTTTTGTTTATAGCGCAAAAAGTAAAAAAAAAAAAAAAAAAAAAAAAAAAAAATCGCACAGGTGATCAAATACCACCAAAAGAAATCTCTGTTTGTGGGAAAAAAATTTGGGATGTAAACTTTGTTTGGGTACGGCGTCGCACGACCGCGCAATTGTCAGTTAGAGTCGTGCAGTGCCGAATCGTGAAAAGTGGCCTGGAGGTAAAGCGGGAAAATCCTCCGGTGGTAAAGCGGTTAAAGTAACGCAGTGCCGTATCGCATACAAATGACCTGGTCATTAGGGGGGGGGGGGGGTAAATCCTTCTGGTCTAGAAGTGGTTAAATTGTCAATTTTTTGTTTATAGCTCCAAAAATAAAAACCGCAGGAGGTGATCCAAAAAAAAAAAAAAAAAGGCAACGATTTTATTTGTGTACAGCGTCGCACGACCGCGCAATTGATGGGTAAAGAAACCTCCGGAGGTCAAGCGGTTAAAGGTAAAGCATGCGTTGCATGTTATCTGCATTACTGCAACGCAGATGCATGCATGGCCCCTCCCAATTTAGCATCCAGTTGAATACAATACAATCCATGCTTTATTTTTTTGACGCAGTGCGCTGCAATCAGGTGCGTCGTGCTGCATTGCAGCTGCACCTTGGAGGGGGGGGGGGGTCAGTCTGAATATATTGTGCAGTGTCAGCATGCATTGCAGCATTGGTTGTAGTTGGGTGGGGTGGGGTGGGGTGGGGGGTCAGCCATGGGTTTGCATGCATTGCAGCGTTGGTTGTAGCTGGGGGGGGGGTGTCAGTCTGGATGCATTGTGCAGTGTCAGCCATAAGTTTGCATGCATTGCAGCATTGGTTGTAGTTGGGTGGGGAGGGGGGAGGGGGGGTCAGTCTGCATGTATTGTGCGGTGTCAGCCATGGGTTTGCATGCATTGCAGCGTTGGTTGTAGTTGGGTGGGGAGGGGGGAGGGGGGGTCAGTCTGGATGCATTGTGCAGTGTCAGCCATAGGTTTGCATGCATTGCAGGAAAACATCCATGACACAGGTGAGTGATTATAATTGCATGCATTCCCCCCTCCCCCACCCCCAGCAATATGAAGAGTTCTCCATGCAATGTATCTGTGGAGTTGCTGGAAATAATCCATCTGATACATTGTATGGAGTTCAGTGAAAGTTTGTTGCAGATTCTTACCTGGGGTGACTCCTCTGTGTCCTTCTCCCTCACACTGACTCCTGATTGGAGGGTCAGAGCTCATTATACACACCTGAGCGCCTCTGCAGACCCTGCATTCCTCCAGATGAGCGATAGGGGGCGCTCACTTAATGATCAGAGGATTTATCTGAAAAATTGAATATTCTCACATTGCAGCCACTTCCATTTTTTTTTTTTTTTTTTTTTATAGTTTTATAAAAATTGCGCGGTCGTGCATAGCGGCTGTACACAAATAAAATCGTTGCCTTTTTTCCCCACAAATAGAGATTTTTTTTTTTTTTTTTTTTGGCGGTATTTGATCACCTGTGTGATTTTTAATTTTTGAGCTATAAACAAAAAAAAAATAAATAAATAAAATTGACAATTTAATCACTTCTCACAGGGTTTAATCCCCTTAACCACTAAGGCTGCATTCACATGTCAGCTTATAATCGCGGGCAGAACCGCCGCGGTTCCGCCCGCGATTCGGAGATTTATTGCAAATCGCGGGACGCCTAGCGTTGCCCGTTGATTTGCAATAGCCCCCCAAACGCCGAGCGATGTTGCCGCGATTTACGCCCGCCGAATCGCGGCAACATCGCGCAAACAAAATCGCGGGACGCAATACGCTCCATAAAAGTACAAGAGCTTCTTTGGCGCGTATTGCGTCCCGCGATTTTGTTTGCGCAATGTTGCCGCGATTCGGCGGGCGTAAATCGCGGCAACATCGCTCGGCGTTTGGGGGGCTATTGCAAATCAACGGGCAACGCTAGGCGTCCCGCGATTTGCAATAAATCTCCGAATCGCGGGCGGAACCGCGGCGGTTCTGCCCGCGATTATAAGCTGACATGTGAATGCAGCCTTAAGTCCCGGAAGATTTTACCCCCCTTCCTGACCAGGGGACTATTTTGCGATTCGGCACTGCGTGACTTTAACGGACAATTGCGCGGTCGTGCGACGCTGTACCTAAACGAATTTGACCTCCTTTTTTTCCCACAAACAGAGCTTTCTTTTGGTGGTATTTGATCACCTGCGCGATTTTTTAATCATGCGCCATAAACAAAAAAAGAGCGACAATTTTGCAAAAATAACAATATTTATCACATTTTTTTATATGAAATTCTCAAAAAAAAAATGTAAAAATCAACATTTTAACATTTTAGGCCAATTTATTTTCTGCTACATATTTTTGGTAAAAGAAAATCTCAAAAAGCGTATTTTGATTGGTTTGCGCAAAAGTTATCACGTTTACTAACAAAGGGAAAGATTTTTGTCATTTTTGTTGTTTTTTTTTTTTTAACGAGTAATGGCGGCGATCTGCAATTTTTTTTTTTGCGGGACTGCGACATTGCGGCGGACAGATCGGACCCTTGACTGACATTTTTGACACTTTTGGGGTTACCAGTGACATTACTGCAGTAATCAGTGCTATACATATGTACTGTTACTGTAAAATGACACTGGCAGGGAAGGGGTTAACTTTTTTTTGAGAGGGAGGGGCTGTGTGTGTCCCTAGGGGCGTGATTCCAACTGTGATTGGCTGTGGCTTGAGGTGTAGGAACAGTGATCAACGGTCCTACATAGTAGAACCGTATGATCACTGTTCATACACAGGGGAGAATGACAGGCGGCTTTGTTTACATTAGCCGCCTGCCTTTCTCCCGCTCTAACGGACGATCGTAAGTGTCCATGCGCGGGGGGGTCCGTAACCGCGCGGGAGTGCGCCCGCTCCCCAGAGCCTCACAGGCTAGTGACGTACCCATACGTCACTTTGCCTGTGAGGGGCTGACCGCCGCAGTATATGTACTTGCGGCGGTCGGCAAGTGGTTAATGACAGGGACATTTTTTTTGTGATTCAGCACTGCGTTATTTTTAACTGACAATTGTGCGGTCGTGCGACGCTGTACACAAATACAATTGTTGCCTTTTTTTCCCCACAAATAGAGATTTCTTTTGGTTGTATTTGATCACCTCTGCGATTTTTATTCTTCTCAGCAGCTTTACACGGAACATTTATTTCTTAACCACTTAGACCGCATTCACACTGAAGCGACCTGTGAAGTTCCGTGCACCATGACTTCGGCGCGACTTGCACGGACTTCATATAATGAATGTCTATGCAAGTCGCTCCGAGGTCGCCCCGAAGTAGTACAGGACCCCTTTTCTAAGTCGGAGCGACTTGTGTCGCTCCTATTAGAACGGGTCCTGTAGCACTGCATGGACCGCGACCGACCGCGACTTGTCAGGTTGACAAGTCGCCTGACAAGTCACGGTAGTGTGAATGGAGCCTAAGAGCCGGTTCACATTGCCGCAACTTGTCAGCCTGACAAGTAGCGCTCCCTCGCGGTCCATTGACCGCTACCGGACCGGTTCTAATAGGAGCGACACAAGTCGCTCCGACTTAGAAAAAGGTCCTCTACTACTTCGGGGCGACCTCGGAGCAACTTGCATAGACTTCCATTATGTGAAGTCCCTGCAAG
Organism: Pelophylax lessonae; assembly: GCF_965119305.1. Classification (NCBI taxonomy): domain Eukaryota; kingdom Metazoa; phylum Chordata; class Amphibia; order Anura; family Ranidae; genus Pelophylax; species Pelophylax lessonae. The sequence continues at coordinate 299,207,986 of NC_138774.1, forward strand.
TCGCTCCAAAGTCGTGGTGCATTGTAATGCACAAGTCGCCCCCGAAGTAGTAAGGGGTCGTGTCGCCCCAGTGTGAACCGACTCTTAAGGTCTATTTCTGACACTTGTTTACAAGTAAACATCAGTATTTTTTTGCTAGAAAATTACTTAGAACCCCCAAAGATTTTATATACAGTAAAACCTTGGACTGAGAGCATAATTCGTTCCGGAATCATGCTTGTAATCCAAAGCACTCTTATATCAAAGCAAATTTCCTCATAAGAAATAATGGAGACTCAGATGATTTGCTCCACAAAGATTTATTCACAAGTCAATGTGATTGGTTGTGTAACCATAAAATGTCCATCCACAAATGGCGCCTCCACAAGGGGAATAGAAGCAAAATCCAGCAGGAGCTACAGAGTATAAAAGAGAAGAGAGGCGCCTCTAAGTGCAGCAATATGGTTACATTTAATTAAGATTCAACATTTAGCAACTCACATGGTTGATGAATAAAACAGGCACATCTAAGTATGCCGGCATCCGGGGTAAAGCTGTCCACATAGACCATCTTCTGCACCGCCAGCTCTTACCACTGTCAGTCTGCAGTCATGACCGGGAAGACTACCCTGCGGTAGAGTGATCTGAAAGCGAGGCTTGAAGCGCTCGTGGAGCGCAGTGTGGAAGGGATGACATCGAGGACAGTGCAGAGGACAGTCTATGTAAACAGCTTTACCCTGGATACCTGCATACTTATGCCCCATACACACGTGCAGATTATCTGAAGACTTTTGTCTGCAGACTTACCAAAACCATATAATATGAGGTCAAACCTAAACACTTTCAATTTGTATGCAATCCGGCAGGCCCTTGCACTACATAGAAAAGGTAAGTCTGCAGACAAAAGTCTGCAGATAATCTGCACGTGTGTATGGGGCATTAGATGTGCCTGTTTTAATCATCAACCATGTGAGTTGCTAAATGTTGTTCCTTCATTAAATGTAACCATATTGCTACACTTAGAGGCGCCTCTCTTCTCTTTTATACCCATTTGGGACGTGATGCTACTTGTATATCAAGACATCGCTTGTATATCAAGTCAAACTTTATAAAAAAATTTTGCTTGTCTTGCAAAGCGCTCTCAAACCAAGGTTTTACTGTATATATATATATATATATATTTTAGCAAAGACTCTGGAGAATAAAATGGTGGTCGTTGCAACATTTTTTGTCATGCCATATTTGCCAAGCGGTCTTTCAAATGCAATTTTTTGGGAAAAAATAAATTTCGTTGCATTTAAAAAAAAAAAAAACGAAACAGTAAAGTTAGCTATAATTATGTTATATATATATGTAATATATGTTTTTATAGCAGAGACCCTAGGGAATAAAATGGCGGTCATTGCAACTTTTTATGTCACACGGTAGTTGCGCAGCAATTTTTCAAATTATTTTTTTCAGGAAAAAAAAAAAAAACACTAAGGATAGCCCAATTTTTTTCTATAATGGGAAAGATAATGTTACGCCGAGTAAATAGATACCCAACATGCCATGCTTCAAAATTGCGCACGCTCATGGAATGGCGACAAACATTGGTACTTAATAATCTCCACAGGCGACGCTTTAAAAATTTCTACAGGTTACCAGTTTAGAGTTACAGAGGAGATCTGGGGATGGAATTATTGCTCTCACTCTAACGATCGCGGTGATATCTCACATGTGTGGTTTGAACACGGTTTACATATGTGGGCGTGACTTGCGTATGCGTTCGCTTCTCCGCGTGAGCTCGGAGGGGCGGGTCGCTTTCATTTTTTTTTTTTTTTTCATATTTATTTTACCTTTTTATTTTTTCATTTTTACACTGTCCCTTTAAGAAAAAAAATTTGATCACTTTTATTCCTTTTACAAGAAATGTAAACATCCCCTGTAATAGAAATAAGCAGGACAGGTCCTCTTTAATGTGAGATCTGGGGGGTCACAAAGACCTCACACCTCACATCTACACTAAAAAAGAAAAAAAGAGGGGGAAAAAAGAAAAAAGAAAGAAAAAAAAGGCCTCACATCTCACATCAACAATAAAAAGCCAAAAAAAAAAAAAACATTTTTTTCATTATGAAAAAAAAAAAATGGGCTCTTTAAGGCCGTTGGGAGGAAGTGACGTATGATGTCGCTTCGGTCCTCCAAGGCCATAGAGTGGAGCGGGGGCCAGCTTGCCCTCACTTGACTTCCTGCCTAGAAGGGGAAAGGACCGCATCGTTTTCCCCGCTACTGATGCCTCCGGTAAGGCGAGAAGAGGCGGGAGGAGGGTGGGCACGAGGGTGGGGGTGGTGGGCCCTGGTGGGCCCTCCCCCTGCCATAAAAGTGATCCAGCGACTAATCCCCTACTGGGACCACTTTTATGAGAAAGAGGACCGCCCACCCTGTGAAAAAATACCAGAGTTATGGCAGCTATCTGCTATCTACTATCTGCTGCCATAACTCCGGTATTTAACGTCAAAGTAGTGACGTAAAACTGCGGCGGGCGGTCCGGTAGCGGTTTGAACTTCTCTCTCTGCCCCTCCTGTACTGAGTTGGGCCTGCTGGGCTCCTCCCACACCTCTGCTCTTTCTCTTTGTGCAGGGTGACTGGTCTTGTCTCCACCTCCTTCCTGTTGTGGGTGGGGCCTTCTGGGCCCCTCCCACAGCACTGCTCTTTCTTTGTGAAGGGGGGCTGATCTTGTCTCCGCCTCCCCCTGTAATGGGTGGAGCCTTTTTAGTCCCTCCCACACCTCTGCTCTTTCTTCTTGTGCAGGGTGAATGGTCTTATCACCGCCTCCGAGCACTGTCTCTAGGCTCCACCCCCTACCCACCTCCGAGCACTGTCTCTAGGCTCCACTCCCTACCCACCTCTGAGCACTGTCTCTAGGCTCCACCACCTACCCACCTCCGAGCACTGTCTCTAGGCTCCACCGCCTACCCACCTCTGAGCACTGTCTCTAGGCTCCACCGCCTACCCACCTCTGAGCACTGTCTCTAGGTTCCACTCCCTACCCACCTCTGAGCACTGTCTCTAGGTTCCACTCCCTACCCACCTCTGAGCACTGTCTCTAGGCTCTACCACCTACCCACCTCTGAGCACTGTCTCTAGGCTCCACCACCTACCCACCTCCGAGCACTGTCTCTAGGCTCCACCGCCTACCCACCTCTGAGCACTGTCTCTAGGCTCCACCCCCTACCCACCTCCGAGCACTGTCTCTAGGCTCCACTCCCTACCCACCTCTGAGCACTGTCTCTAGGCTCCACCACCTACCCACCTCCGAGCACTGTCTCTAGGCTCCACCGCCTACCCACCTCTGAGCACTGTCTCTAGGCTCCACCGCCTACCCACCTCTGAGCACTGTCTCTAGGTTCCACTCCCTACCCACCTCTGAGCACTGTCTCTAGGTTCCACTCCCTACCCACCTCCGAGCACTGTCTCTAGGCTCCACTCCCTACCCACCTCTGAGCACTGTCTCTAGGCTCCACCACCTACCCACCTCCGAGCACTGTCTCTAGGCTCCACCACCTACCCACCTCTGAGCACTGTCTCTAGGCTCCACTCCCTACCCACCTCTGAGCACTGTCTCTAGGCTCCACCACCTACCCACCTCCGAGCACTGTCTCTAGGCTCCACCACCTACCCACCTCTGAGCACTGTCTCTAGGCTCCACTCCCTACCCACCTCTGAGCACTGTCTCTAGGCTCTACCACCTACCCACCTCTGAGCACTGTCTCTAGGCTCCACTCCCTACCCACCTCCGAGCACTGTCTTTATGTCTTTAGGCTCCACTCCCTACCCACCTCCCAATATCGCCCCTTTTAGAGAATACCTATATAAGAACTGTCAAAATGTGAATAGGCAGTCCGAGGAAAGCGTTCACCGAGAGCGGAGCTTTTTTTTTTTCCTTTCAGGTAGGTGGGTGCAGTGGGCGGCATGATTGACAATGGATTTACATCGGAGGGAGGCGGGAGGGAGGGGGGACAACACTGAAGAAATGAGACTTTGCTACAATGTAAAGTAGTGAGTGTACAGCTTGTATAACAGTGTAAATTTACTGTCCCCTCAAAATAACTCAACACACAGCCATTAATGTCTAAACCGCTGGCAACAAAAGTGAGTACACCCCTAAGTGAAAATGTCCAAATTGGGCCCAATTAGCCATTTTTCCTCCCCGGTGTCATGATAGTTAATAATAATAATAATAATAATAATAATAATAATAATAATAATAATAAAACATTGAGCACACCATAGCCGACTTTAAACTAAAAATTTATTATTCAACATTTTTCCCACTAGAGGGCAGGCTTGTTTTACCACAATAAATTACACAGCAATCATGGCAATACAGGTCTGCAACTCAGCATCCTGCATGGACTATTTGGAAGGTACTTGATGAAAGTCATAACTTTTTTGACAGAATAAACCTTTTACAAATATTTTAAAGAGGTTGAAACTCATTCGTTTAATGCAAAACAACAGCATTACCCTGCAGCGCTTCTCTCTCCAGAAGGATGGCGCCATCTATCTTCAGGCATCATCCAGGGTCACCATCTACTTCCTGGACCAAGGTGTCGGCTCAGAGATGACACAATCCTAAAATCCAATTTTAGTTTAAATCAGGTAAATACACTACAAGTGCATCAAAATAAAAGTGGTTTAACCACTCGCCCTCCAGAAGATTTTACCCCCCCCCCCCCCTTCATGACAGGAATTTGCGCTACTTTACCTGACAATTGCACGGTCATGCAACACTGTACCCAAATTACATTTATATCAGTAATTTTCCCACAAAGAGAGCTTTCTTTTTGTGGTATTTGATCACCTCTGGGTTTTTTTTTCTTTTTTTTTTTATAATATAAACAAAAAAATAAAAGACTGAAAATTTTGGAAAAAAAACGCATGCATATGTAAACATTGCTCGCACCACGCATGTGAGGCATCACCGCGAATATTACAGCGAGAGCAATAATTCCAGTGCTAGACCTCCTCTGTAACGCTAAACTGGTAACCTGTAAAAATGTTTAAAGCGTCGCCTATGAAGGTTTTTACACATCAGAGTTTGGCGCCATTCCATGAGCGTGCGCAATTTTAAAGCATGGTCTGGGTGGGAAGTGGATATGATTATTAATATATTGAATATTATTATTATTATTATTATTGTTATGATTTTTACATGTAGGAAAAAAATGTCAGAATCAGCCTGAGCGGGAAGTGGATATTGTTATTATTATTATAATTTTTACATGTAGGAAAGCAATGTTTGGATGGGCCTGGACAGGAAGTGGATATTCTTCTTCTTATTATTATAATTTTTACATGTAGGAAAGAAACGTCAGAATTGGCCTGGATGAGAAGTGGATATTATTATTATTATTATTATTATTATTATGATTTTTACATGTAGGAAAGCAATGTTTGAATGGGCCTGGACAGGAAGTGGATATTAATATTAATATTGTTATTATTATATTTATTATTATTATTATGATGATTTTTACATGTAGGAAAGAAATGTCAAAATCAGTCGGAGCAGGAAGTGGATATTATTATTAATATTTTGATTTTTACATATAGGAAAGAAATTTCAGAATGGGCCTGGACGGGAAGTATATATTATTATCATTATATTTATTATTATTATTATGATGATGATTTTTACATGTAGGAAAGAAATGTCAGAATTGGCCAGGACGGGAACTGGATATTATTATTATTATATTTATTATTATTATTATTATTATTATTATGATGATTTTTACATGTAGGAAAGAAATGTCAAAATCGGTCTGAGCGGGAAGTGGATATTGTTATTATTATTATTTTTTTTTACATGTAGGAAAGAAACGTCAGAATGGGCCTGGATGAGAACTGGATATTATTATTATTATATTTATTATTATTATTATTATTATTATGATTTTTACATGTAGGAAAGAAATGTCAAAATCGGTCTGAGCGGGAAGTGGATATTGTTATTATTATTATTTTTTTTTACATGTAGGAAAGAAACGTCAGAATGGGCCTGGATGAGAACTGGATATTATTATTATTATATTTATTATTATTATTATTATGATTTTTACATGTAGGAAAGAAATGTCAGAATTGGTCTGGGCGGGAAGTGGATATTATTATTATTATTATTATTATTATTATTATATTTATTATTATTATATTTATTATTATTATTATTATTATTATGATTTTTACATGTAGGAAAGAAATGTCAGAATTGGTCTGGGCGGGAAGTGGATATTATTATTATTATTATATTTATTATTATTATTATTATGATTTTTACATGTAGGAAAGAAATGTCAGAATTGGTCTGGGCGGGAAGTGGATATTATTATTATTATTATTATTATTATATTTATTATTATTATTATTATGATGATTTTTACATGTAGGAAACAAATATCAGAATGGGCCTGAGCGGGAACGGGATATTGTTATTATTTTTATAATTTTTACATGTAGGAAAGCAATGTTTGAATGAGTCTGGACAGGAAGTGGATATTATTATTAATATTCTTATTATTATGATTTTTACATGTAGGAAAGAAATGTCAAAATCAGCCTGAGCGGGAAGTGGATATTATTATTATTATTATTATAATTTTTACCTGTAGGAAAGAAATGTCAGAATTGGCCTGGGCGGGAAGTGGATATTATTATTATTATATTTATTATTATATTTATTATTATTATTATAATTTTTACATGTAGGAAAGAAACGTCAGAATGGGCCTGGATGGTAAGTGGATATTATTATTATTATTATATTTATTATTATTATGATGATGATTTTTACATGTGGGAAAGAAATGTCAAAATCGGCCTGAGCGGGAATTGGATATTATTATTATTATTATTATAATTTTTACATGTAGGAAAGAAATTTCAGAATGGGCCTGGATGAGAAGTGGATATTATTATTATTATTATATTTATTATTATTTTTACATGTAGGAAAGCAATGTATGAATGAGTCTGGACAGGAAGTGGATATTATTATTATTAATATTCTTATTATTATAATTTTTACCTGTAGGAAAGAAATGTCAGAATTGGCCTGGATGAGAAGTGGATATTATTATTATTATATTTATTATTATTATTATTATTATAATTTTTACATGTAGGAAAGAAACGTCAGAATGGGCCTGGATGGGAAGTGGATATTATTATTATTATTATATTTATTATTATTATGATGATGATTTTTACATGTGGGAAAGAAATGTCAAAATCGGCCTGAGCAGGAATTGGATATTATTATTATTATTATTATAATAATTTTTACATGTAGGAAAGAAATGTCAGAATGGGCCTGGACGGGAACTGGATATTATTATTATTATATTTATTATTATTATTATTATTATTATTATTATGATTTTTACATGTAGGAAAGAAATGTCAAAATTGGTCTGGGCGGGAAGTGGATATTATTATTATTATTATTATTATTATGATTTTTACATGTAGGAAAGCAATGTTTGAATGGGCTTGGACAGGAAGTGGATATTATTATTAATATTGTTATTATTATTATTATGATGGTTTTTACATGTAGGAAAGAAATGTCAGAAATGGCCCTGGCGGGAAGTGGTTGAACAGATGACTTTTGAAATGACATGAACATGTTAAAGCTTCTATGATATTTCAGGGATCGGGTTTACCTTTGCCAAGGCTAGCAATACAAACACAATACAGTACAAGCGCAATACAAAAGTGCGCCCACCCCCATTCCTCCTCTGATCAAACCGGCTGTATTATGAAGTCATTGGCTGGGCTGTAAGGTGATTAGGCAACAAAGGGTTCTGACACGTTGTGGACGGTCTTGGCTCTGGAGGAAGTCACCTGTCCTCGTCACCTGCTTCCACCCGACTCTTCCTGCACCTGACATCACACCCCATTGACAAACCTTCACACTTGGCCGACGTTTCCTTTGGGTCATTGTCTGACTTGTCAGGTTATAGTGTGAACTTCCAGCAGGTTCTTCACAAACAATGTAACATGACTCACTTCCACCTTCACCACACTCATCTTCTTTATATCGGAGGATTCCAAGTGTGAGATCCCCAGAAACCCCCTCACCTCATCCTCACCCACCTACACCGCCCCCACCTTCTTTATATTGGAGGGTTCCAAGTGTGAGATCCCCAGAAACCCCCTCACCCACCTACACCACACTCACCTTCTTTATATCGGAGGGTTCCAAGTGTGAGATCCCCAGAAACCCCCTCACCCACCTACACCACACTCACCTTCTTTATATCGGAGGGTTCCAAGTGTGAGATCCCCAGAAACCCCCTCACCCACCTACACCACACTCACCTTCTTTATATCGGAGGATTCCAAGTGTGAGATCCCCAGAAAACCCCTCACCCACCTACACCGCACTCACCTTCTTTATATCGGAGGATTCCAAGTGTGAGATCCCCAGAAACCCCCTCACCCACCTACACCGCACTCACCTTCTTTATATCAGAGGGTTCCAAGTGTGAGATCCCCAGAAAACCCCTCACCCACCTACACCGCACTCGCCTTCTCTATATCTGAGGATTCCAAGTGTGATATCCCCAGAAACCCCCTCACCCACCAACACCGCACTCACCTTCTTTATATCGGAGGATTCCAAGTGTGAGATCCCCAGAAACCTCCTCATCCACCTACACCACACTCACCTTCTCTATATCTGAGGATTCCAAGTGTGAGATCCCCAGAAACCCCCTCACCCACCTACACCACACTCACCTTCTTTATATCGGAGGATTCCAAGTGTGAGATCCCCAGAAACCTCCTCATCCACCTACACCACACTCACCTTCTCTATATCGGAGGATTCCAAATGTGGGATCCCCAGAAACCCCCTCACCCACCTACACCGCACTCACCTTCTTTATATCGGAGGGTTCCAAGTGTGAGATCCCCAGAAACCCCCTCACCCACCTACACCGCACTCATCTTCTTTATATCGGAGGATTCCAAGTGTGGGATCCCCAGAAACCCCCTCACCCACCTACACCGCCCCCACCTTCTTTATATTGGAGGATTCCAAGTGTGGGATCCCCAGAAACCCCCTCACCCACCTACACCGCACTCATCTTCTTTATATCGGAGGATTCCAAGTGTGGGATCCCCAGAAACCCCCTCACCCACCTACACCACACTCACCTTCTTTATATCGGAGGGTTCCAAGTGTGAGATCCCCAGAAACCCCCTCACTTACCTACACCGCACTCACCTTCTCTATATCGGAGGATTCCAAGTGTGAGATCCCCAGAAACTTCCTCACCCACCTACACCACCCTCACCTTCTTTATATCAGAGGATTCCAAGTGTGAGATCCCCAGAAACCTCCCCACCCACCTTCACCACACTCACCTTCTCTATATTGGAGGATTCCAAGTGTGAGATCCCCAGAAACCCCTTCACCCACCTACACCGCACTCACCTTCTTTATATCAGGGGATTCCAAGTGTGAGATCCCTAGAAACCCCCTCACCCACCTACACCGCACTCATCTTCTTTATATCGGAGGATTCCAAGTGTGAGATCCCCCAGAAACCCCCTCACCCACCTACACCACACTCACCTTATTTATATCGGAGGATTCCAAGTGTGAGATCTCCAGAGACCCCCTCACCCACCTACACCGCACTCACCTTCTTTATATCGGAGGATTCCAAGTGTGAGATCCCCCAGAAACCCCCTCACCCACCTACACCACACTCACCTTATTTATATCGGAGGATTCCAAGTGTGAGATCCCCAGAAACCCCCTCACCCACCTACACCACCCTCACCTTCTTTATATCGGAGGATTCCAAGTGTGAGATCCCCAGAAACCCCCTCACCCACCTACACCACACTCACCTTCTTTATATCGGAGGATTCCAAGTGTGAGATCCCCAGAAACCCCCTCACCCACCTACACCACCCTCACCTTCTTTATATCGGAGGATTCCAAGTGTGAGATCCCCAGAAACATCCTCACCCACCTACACCGCACTCACCTTCTTTATATCGGAAGATTCCAAGTGTTAGATCCCCAGAAACCCCCTCACCCACCTACACCGCACTCACCTTCTTTATATCGGAGGATTCCAAGTGTGAGATCCCCAGAAACCTCCTCACCCAAGTACACCGCACTCACCTTCTTTATATCGGAGGGTTCCAAGTGTGAGATCCCCAGAAACCCCCTCACCCACCTACACCACACTCACCTTCTTTATATCGGAGGATTCCAGGTGTGAGATCCCCAGAAACCCCCTCACCCACCTACACCACACTCACCTTCTTTATATCGGAGGATTCCAAGTGTGAGATCCCCAGAAACCCCCTCACCCACCTACACCACACTCACCTTCTTTATATCGGAGGATTCCAAGTGTGAGATCCCCAGAAACCCCCTCACCCACCTACACCGCCCCCACCTTCTCTATATCAGGGGATTCCAAGTGTGAGATCCCTAGAAACCCCCTCACCCACCTACACCGCACTCACCTTCTTTATATCGGAGGATTCCAAGTGTGAGATCTCCAGAAACCCCCTCACCCACCTACACCGCACTCGCCTTCTTTATATCAGAGGATTCCAAGTGTGATATCCCCAGAAACCCCCTCACCCACCTACACCACAGTCACCTTCTCTATATCTGAGGATTCCAAGTGTGGGATCCCCAGAAACATCCTTACCTTGTCCTCACCCACCTACACCACACTCACCTTTATTTTTATCTGAGGATTCCAAGTGTGGGATCCCCAGAAACATCCTTACCTTGTCCTCACCCACCTACACCGCACTCATCTTCTCTATATCGGGGGATTCCAAGTGTGAGATCCCCAGAGACCCCCTCACCCACCTACACCGCACTCATCTTCTCTATATCGGGGGATTCCAAGTGTGAGATCTCCAGAGACCCCCTCACCCACCTACACCACACTCACCTTCTTTATATCACAGGATTCCAAGTGTGAGATCTCCAGAGACCCCCTCACCCACCTACACCGCACTCACCTTCTTTATATCGGAGGATTCCAAGTGTGAGATCTCCAGAGACCCCCTCACCCACCTACACCGCACTCACCTTCTTTATATCGGGGGATTCCAAGTGTGAGATCCCCAGAGACCCCCTCACCCACCTACACCACACTCACCTTCTTTATATCAGAGGATTCCAAGTGTGAGATCTCCAGAGACCCCCTCACCCACCTACACTACACTAATCTTCTTTATATCAGAGGACTCCAAATGTGAGATCCTCAGAAACGTCCTCACCTCATCCTCACCCACCAACACTACACTCACCTTCTTTATATCGGAGGATTCCAAGTGTGATATCCTCAGAAACCCCCTCACCCACCTACACCGCACTCACCTTCTTTATATCGGAGGATTCCAAGTGTGAGATCCCCAGAAACCCCCTCACCCACCTACACCGCACTCACCTTCTTTATATCGGAGGATTCCAAGTGTGAGATCCCCAGAAACCCCCTCACCCACCTACACCGCACTCACCTTCTTTATATCGGAGGATTCCAAGTGTGAGATCCCCAGAAAACCCCTCACCCACCTACACCTCACTCATCTTCTCTATATCGGGGGATTCCAAGTGTGATATCCCCAGAAAGGTTCATACCTTGTCCTCACCCACCTACACCGCACTCACCTTCTCTATATCGGAGGATTCCAAGTGTGAGATCCCCAGAACCCCCTCACCCACCTACACCGTACTCACCTTCTATATATCGGAGGATTCCAAGTGTGATATCCCTAGAAACATCCTCACCTTGTCCTCACCCACCTACACCGCACTCATCTTCTTTATATCGGAGGATTCCAAGTGTGAGAACCCCAGAAACCCCCTCACCCACCTACACCGCACTCACCTTCTTTATATCGGAGGATTCCAAGTGTGATATCCCTAGAAACCCCCTCATCCACCTACACCGCACTCACCTTCTTTATATCGGAGGATTCCAAGTGTGAGATCCCCAGAAACCCCCTCACCCACCTACACCGCACTCACCTTCTTTATATCGGAGGATTCCAAGTGTGATATCCCTAGAAACCCCCTCACCCACCTACACCGCACTCATCTTCTTTATATCGGAGGATTCCAAGTGTGATATCCCTAGAAACATCCTCACCTTGTCCTCACCCACCTACACCGCACTCATCTTCTTTATATCGGAGGATTCCAAGTGTGAGAACCCCAGAAACCCCCTCACCCACCTACACCGCACTCCCCTTCTTTATATCGGAGGATTCCAAGTGTGAGATCCCCAGAAAACCCCTCACCCACCTACACCGCACTCATCTTCTCTATATCGGGGGATTCCAAGTGTGATATCCCCAGAAAGGTTCATACCTTGTCCTCACCCACCTACACCGCACTCACCTTCTCTATATCGGAGGATTCCAAGTGTGAGATCCCCAGAACCCCCTCACCCACCTACACCGTACTCACCTTCTATATATCGGAGGATTCCAAGTGTGATATCCCTAGAAACATCCTCACCTTGTCCTCACCCACCTACACCGCACTCATCTTCTTTATATCGGAGGATTCCAAGTGTGAGAACCCCAGAAACCCCCTCACCCACCTACACCGTACTCACCTTCTTTATATCGGAGGATTCCAAGTGTGATATCCCTAGAAACCCCCTCATCCACCTACACCGCACTCACCTTCTTTATATCGGAGGATTCCAAGTGTGAGATCCCCAGAAACCCCCTCACCCACCTACACCGCACTCACCTTCTTTATATCGGAGGATTCCAAGTGTGAGATCCCCAGAAACCCCCTCACCCACCTACACCGCACTCACCTTCTTTATATCGGAGGATTCCAAGTGTGGGATTCCCAGAAACCACCTCACCCACCTACACCACCCTCACCTTCTTTATATCGGAGGATTCCAAGTGTGAGATCCCCAGAAACCCCCTCACCCACCTACACCGCACTCACCTTCTTTATATCACAGGATTCTAAGTGTGAGATCCCCAGAAACCCCCTCACCCACCTACACCACACTCACCTTCTTTATATCGGAGGATTCCAAGTGTGATATCCTCAGAAACCCCCTCACCCACCTACACCACACTCACCTTCTTTATATCAGAGGATTCCAAGTGTGAGATCCCCAGAAACCCCCTCACCCACCTACACGGCACTCATCTTCTTTATATCGGAGGATTCCAAGTGTGATATCCCCAGAAACCCCCTCACCCACCTACACCACCCTCACCTTCTTTATATCGGAGGATTCCAAGTGTGAGATCCCCAGAAACATCCTCACCCACCTACACCGCACTCACCTTCTTTATATCGGAGGATTCCAAGTGTGAGATCCCCAGAAACCCCCTCACCCACCTACACCGCACTCACCTTCTTTATATCACAGGATTCCAAGTGTGAGATCCCCAGAAACCCCCTCACCCACCTACACCACACTCACCTTCTTTATATCGGAGGATTCCAAGTGTGAGATCCCCAGAAACCCCCTCACCCACCTACACCGCACTCACCTTCTTTATATCACAGGATTCTAAGTGTGAGATCCCCAGAAACCCCCTCACCCACCTACACCACACTCACCTTCTTTATATCGGAGGATTCCAAGTGTGATATCCTCAGAAACCCCCTCACCCACCTACACCACACTCACCTTCTTTATATCAGAGGATTCCAAGTGTGAGATCCCCAGAAACCCCCTCACCCACCTACACTGCACTCATCTTCTTTATATCGGAGGATTCCAAGTGTGAGATCCCCAGAAACCCCCTCACCCACCTACACCACACTCATCTTCTTTATATCGGAGGATTCCAAGTGTGAGATCCCCAGAAACCCCCTCACCCACCTACACCACACTCATCTTCTTTATATCGGAGGATTCCAAGTGTGAGATCCCCAGAAACCCCCTCACCCACCTACACCACACTCATCTTCTTTATATCGGAGGATTCCAAGTGTGGGATCCCCAGAAACCCCCTCACCCACCTACACCGCACTCACCTTCTTTATATCAGAGGATTCCAAGTGTGAGATCTCCAGAAACATCCTCACCCACCTACACCACCCTCACCTTCTTTATATCGGAGGATTCCAGGTGTGAGATCTCCAGAGACCCCCTCACCCACCTACACCGCACTCACCTTCTTTATATCGGAGGATTCCAAGTGTGAGATCCCCAGAAACCTCCCCACCTACCATGGAGAGATCCTGAGGGTCCCCGGGACGGGTCTGTGATGGTATTCACCATCACTGGGAGTGAGGGACAGATACTTGGGGGACACTGAGAGAATGGTTTGGATGGGTCAATCAGAAGTGCTCAGAGCGTTCTACATGAATAGTGCACACAGAGCGTTATAAGAAAACATGGAGGCTATAGTGATGTGCTTTGATAGTGACAGTCAGGAAGGGAAATTTAATTTTAGTAATTTGTTCATCTAAACAGTGCTGACCTGACAATACAAAAGCAATAAATGGCAATCTATTGGTTACTAATGGGTAATTGTGACAAGTGGTGGGCAATAAATGGTCTGATGTTACCATATATGGGCAATCTTGACATTATGTGGGAAACAAACTGGCAATTTTGACAACATGTAAGCAAAATAATGGGCAATCGTGACAATATGTGGGCACCGATCAGGCAACTGTTACAATCCACCGGTAACAAAGGGGACAATACATGGGTGATGGCAATACCTTGAACCCAGTCAGTGGTGGAGCATATGGTCAGCAAGAAAAACGCCCTCTTATATTGGTGGTCAGTAGGAAGAAAGCTGCATTTCTCCCAATGACCACCAATCTAAGGGGGGCGTTCTTCCTCCCGCTGACTACCAGTGTTAGAGGCAACCCTGGATGATACCTGGACAAAAATGGTGCCTATGAAGGCATTGTAGGGGGAGTCATGTGATCTCAGTGAGAGGTAATCAATACCTGGGTACTTATATAGCGTTGTCAATTTATGCATATACATTGTACATTCACATCAGTCCCTGCCCTCAAGGAGCTTACAATCTAAGGTCCCTAACTCACATTCATACACAAATTAGGACCAATTTACCTACCAGCATGTGTTTGGGAGAAAACCAGAGTACCCAGAGGAAAACCACGCAGGAACAGGGAGAACATGCAAACCCCAGGCAGGTTTGCATGTTCTCCCATGCATGTTCAAAGTGCTAACCACTACACCACTGTGCCACCCCCCCTGCTAGGTGAAGGTGCTAACCACTACACCACTGTGCCACCCCCACACGTACATTACTCAACATGCTGCAGTTAAGCTATATTTGATGCCACGTCCACTTTACCTGCTTGCTACATGGCCACTCTACACGTGGGCATGGGCAAGCAGGATCACATACATGTACGTGATCCTGTCACTTCTGGGCTGAGGTGCAGAGCGCGCCGCTCCCGAGACCGCTGTGTCCACTGGATACATTAGATTGTGGGATTGCAGATTGAGATCTGATTAAAAATTTTTTGAGCAGTATATCTATCTATATATATCTATATATATATATATATATATATATATATATATATATATATATATATATATATATGTTTAGTTTATTTATTGAACTTATTTACTTTTTATTAATTAATTTATTTTAACATACTGTCACCAGTCAGTGTCCCTGATCACCCCCACATCAGATGCTGTATTGCACTGGTGACAGTATGTAAAAAATAAAAAAAAATAGTGAAAAAAAAAAAACAAATTTTAATTAATTTTCCTTTTTTTCTAAACTATTGTGACAAAAATTTACAACTGCAAATAACCCGCCGTGCCTCCTTTTAAATACCTTGGACTTTCTACTTTCCAAAAAGGGGTAATTTGGGGGGTATTTTTACTGACCTGGTGTTTTTGGGCCTCAAGAAATTAGATATTTATTCGGTATATATTTATTTTATTTTTTATTATTTTTATTATTGTCATTTTTATTATTATTGCTGTATTATTATTATTAATAATAATAATAATAATAATAATTTATTTAATATATTCTTTTAAGGTTAGGGGTTAATAAATAGTGAAAAAAAAAAAACAAATTTTATTTAATTTCCCTTTTTTGCTGTAAATAACCCGCCATGCCATGCTTTCCAAAAAGGGGTAATTTGGGGGTATTTGTACTGTCCTGGTGTTTTTGGGCCTCGAGAAATTAGATATTTATTTTGTATTTATTTATTTTTTTATTATTATTTTTACTATTTTCATTGTTATTGCTGTATTATTATTATTATTATTATTAATAATAATAATTAATTTAATATATTTTTTAAGGTTAGGGGTTAATTATGTAATTACATAATTATGTATTATTTATTATATTAATTATGTATTATTTATGTATTATTACATATTATTCATTTATTTTATTTATTTATTATTTATTTATGATGATTTTTAGCTATTTCTTTATTTTACATTTTTTTTATATTTTATATATTATTATATATTATATATTTATTTATTTTAAATTTTTTTATATTTTATATATTATTATTATTATTATTATTTTTACATTTTTTAATTTGAGCAGAAAATCACGCAAAAACACACAAATGTGCACAAAAAAATGCCCAAATGGCAAATATAAACGCGCTATGGGAATATAAATGTGCAAATCTGCCCAATTTGAGCTACAAAAAAAGATGTGAACCAACTCCATAGAGAATAATTAATTTTTTTTCCTCCTCCAGCGTTTTGGAGCTTCCAAGCTTCAAGCCACAAAACGCTAAGGGGGGGAATGGGTACCTTACGTAGTACATACCCCCCACCACCACCCCTCCCCCGGCACTAAAAGGCGCAACTGTCCGAGGACTACACAGGCTCCAATAAAAGTGAGGTCAGGCAAATCATAATGACTTTGGGTGACTGCGCCAAATCCAGAAGGAAGGGTGAGGAGCCGCCCAGCAGGACGCGGTGGAGATGAGAGACATACTTCAGTTATGAATGGAAGGTCTTCTCCTCTAATGGATAGTGCAGAGCCGTCTTCTCCTTCCCAGCTCCGTGCTCCTGGATTTTTAAGGCATATGTTTGTCACATTGCGGTGAATCTGTCAGGCCCCGTCTGATGTCAGACCCCTGGCCGTGCCGGGATGGTCATTTGAACCCGGACCCCTTGGCCTCCTACGGTCCTGGCCAACCCCGGTCTTACAGCGTGAAAGCTGAGAGGCCGTCAGATGCTCAGATCTTCCTAATCAAAGGCGGCTGACGCTCAGTTTAGGCCTCTGATGTCCAACAGGTGCGGCCAAGAAACAGAAGAGAAAGTCAATTCTCCACAAACACAATGTGGTGACCTTTGTCTACCAGGAGAACGTCCCAGATGAGGAGGATTCCAAACTGGTGGATGACAGCTGCAGTTCTGGACTAACTGGTATATTGCAGGGGTCTCCAAACTTTCTAAACAAGGGGCCAGTTTACTGTGTTTAGACTTTAGGGGGGCCGGACCATGGCCATTGGGAGTAGAAAATGTCCTGGCATCAAGGAACCAATGTCCCATCTTTGGTATTAGGAAAATTATTAGTACCCCATTGTTGGTGTTAATGGGAGGAATAGTGCCCCATCATTGGTGTCAGTGGGAGGAATAGTGCCCCATCATTGGTGTCAGTGGGGGGAATAGTGCCCCATCATTGGTGTCAGTGGGAGGAATAGTGCCCCATCATTGGTGTCAGTGGGAGGAATAGTGCCCCAACATTGGTATCAGTGGGAGGAATAGTGCCCCATCATTGGTGTCAGTGGGAGGAATAGTGTCCCATCATTGGTGTCAGTGGGAGGAATAGTGCCCCATCATTGGTGTCAGTGGGAGGAATAGTGTCCCATCATTGGTGTCAGTGGGAGGAATAGTGCCCCATCATTGGTGTCAGTGGGAGGAATAGTGCCCCATCATTGGTGTCAGTGGGAGGAATAGTGCCCCATCATTGGTGTCAGTGGGAGGAATAGTGTCCCATCATTGGTGTCAATGGGAGGAATAGTGTCCCATCATTGGTGTCAGTGGGAGGAATAGTGTCCCATCATTGGTGTCAGTGGGAGGAATAGTGCCCCATCATTGGTGTCAGTGGGAGGAATAGTGTCCCATCATTGGTGTCAGTGGGAGGAATAGTGTCCCATCATTGGTGTCAGTGGGAGGAATAGTGTCCCATCATTGGTGTCAGTGGGAGGAATAGTGTCCCATCATTGGTGTCAGTGAGAGGAATAGTGCCCCATCATTGGTGTCAGTGAGAGGAATAGTGCCCCATCATTGGTGTCAGTGGGAGGAATAGTGCCCCATCATTGGTGTCAGTGGGAGGAATAGTGCCCCATCATTGGTATCAGTGGGAGGAATAGTGTCCCATCATTGGTGTCAGTGGGAGGAATAGTGTCCCATCATTGGTGTCAGTGGGAGGAATAGTGTCCCATCATTGGTGTCAGTGGGAGGAATAGTGCCCCATCATTGGTGTCAGTGGGAGGAATAGTGTCCCATCATTGGTGTCAGTGGGAGGAATAGTGTCCCATCATTGGTGTCAGTGGGAGGAATAGTGTCCCATCATTGGTGTCAGTGGGAGGAATAGTGCCCCATCATTGGTATCAGTGGGAGGAATAGTGTCCCATCATTGGTGTCAGGGGGAGGAATAGTGTCCCATCATTGGTATCAGTGGGAGGAATAGTGTCCCATCATTGGTATCAGTGGGAGGAATAGTGTCCCATCATTGGTATCAGTGGGAGGAATAGTGTCCCATCATTGGTGGGCTCTCCGCTCTAATTCATCCCAAAGATGTTCTATCGGGTTAAGGTCAGGACTCTGTGCAGGCCAGTCAAGTTCCTCCACCCCAAAACTCGCTCATCCATGTCTTTATGGACCTTGCTTTGTACACTGGTCCAAATCATTTGGTGGAGGGGGTATTATGGTGCTGGGGTGTTTTTCAGGGGTTGGGCTTGTCCCCTTGGATCCAGTGAAGGGAACTCTTAAGGTGTCAGCATACCAAGACATTTTGGACAATTTCATGCTCCCAACTTTGTGGGAGGAGTTTGGGGATGGCCCCTTCCTCTTCCAACATGACTGCGCACCAGTGCACAAAGCAAGGTCCATAAAGACATGGATGAGCGGGTTTGGGGTGGAGGAACTTGACTGGCCTGCACAGAGTCCTGACCTCAACCCGATAGAACACCTTTGGGATGAATTAGAGAGGAGAATGAGAGTCAGGGGCCATCTCGTCTAACATCAGTGCCTGACCTCACAAATGCTCTTCTGGAAGAATAGTGAAACATTCCCATAGACACTCCTAAACCTTGTGGACGGCCTTCCCAGAAGAGTTGAAGCTGTTATAGCTGCAAAGGGCGGAGCCAACTCAATATTGAACCCTACGGACTAAGACTAGCATGCAATTAAAGTTCATGTGTGTGTAAAGGCAGGCGTCCCAATACTTTTGGTAATATAGTATATCATGGGGTATGAGGGAGAGAGGGGGCCTGAGTTAGGGGTGTAAAAGGAACAAGGACCCACACATAGAGCAAATGTTGAGGAGATAAAAGAAGATGCATGAAAATGATACAGAGCATGAAACATAGAGAGCCAGCGGGATGGAAGACCTCCCAAGCATGCTCCTGCATGTCGCTGTCAGAGCTGTGCTGGTTGGGTATGGAGTCGTTCTCAGAACATTGTAAAATAACGCCACGGGGGCCGCCACAGGCATCCAGGAAAGGGAGGAATCCGACACATCCGGAAGTCCCAGGGTCTTCTCATTGTCCAGGCGCTGATAGCTCTGCAATTACTTTACAGATTGATTGTCCAGGGGGACCAAAAATAAGCAGAATCACAGCTTTGTAACACTCAGGGGCGGGTGTATTAAATGAGTTATGAGTTAATCTAACATTCGTCAAACATTCACAAGTGATTCTTAAGCTGGCCAAACATATGATGGACCATTCAGCAAAAAAAAATGGGCCAAAAACACTTAAAATGGATCCATATACATTAGATGGAGGAATCTACAGTATGTGATGCCCCATTACGAGACCAAAGCCTTCCTTTTTTGGACCCAAAGTACAGCAGTGAGATCACTGTAGTAGTGGTGACTTCTACAGGATGGCATATTTGTGCTTGCATTGGTCCAAGCTGGATTTGAAACTACAGTATACTATAAAATCCATACCTGGGACTCAGCTTTAATGGGTAGAGTTGGCCTTCAACACAGGGGCGTAACTACAGGGGTTGCAGGGGTTGCAATTGCAACCGGGCCCCATGCTCCAGGCCCGTGTGGCTCCCCTGTGCATCTGGATAGGAGGGGCGGCGGGGGCAGCATGTAGAGAAATCACTGTCCTCCTTTGTCCTCCTGTAGCTGCAGGAGGAAAGTGGAGGAGATTGATTCCTCTGTATGATGCCCCCGTCGCTCCTCCTATCCAGTTCACTTGTGTTCTGCTGTCTTTGGGCCCCTGTGTGCTCGCCTGCCCCCCCCCCCCCCCCACACTGTGCTCCCTCCCCTCTCCTGCCGGCTGCTGCAGGGGATGTGTCACAATAGAGAACCAGGAAGGGGTCGGGAAATATGTAATTTACCAGCTTCTTCCTTTTCTGAATGGACAGAGTCATAGTCAGTGACATTGTAAAAAAATAAAATAAAATGATAAAATAAAATAAAGTGCTAAAAATAAGACAATTAACCACTTTACCGCCGCTCACTCGAGCTCTACTGCGGCAAAGTGGTTCGTTATCGTCTGGCAACGTAGACCTACGTCGCTGGACTCCTCCCCTTCTCGGCGGCGCATGCACGACGCCGGAGGCTCGCTCCCGCTGTATTCAGTTACAGCGGGAGTCGGGCCAGGGGAGGAGTGGCGGCGATCGCCGCTGCTCTTCCCCAATCGTCGGGGAATCGAGTGTGGAGATCCGCCCGCTTGTGTAAACAGAGCAAGCAGATCTCCTAAGTGACAGGCAGGGTCAGATTGCAGGGTTCAGCATAGCTGAACATCCGATCTGTCCCTGTGTCACTCAGTCACCTCCCCCCACACAGGTCAGTAAGCACCAGGCATACATTAACCCCTCCCTCTCCAATAAAATTAACCCCTTCCCTGCCAGTGTCATTAGTACAGTAACAGTGCATATTTATAGTACTAATTACTGTAGTAATGTCACTGGTAACCCCAAAAGTGTCAAAAATGTCAGTCAAGGGTCCAATCTGTCCGCCGTAATGTCGCAGTCCCACAAAAAAAAAAATCGCAGATCGCCGCCATTACTAGTTAAAAAAAAAAAAACCCAAAAACGACAGAAATCTTTCCCTTAGTTAGTAAACGCGATAACTTTTTCTCAAACCAATCAAAATACGCTTATTGCGATTTTTTTTTTTTACCAAAAATATGTAGCAGAAAACAAATTGGCCTAAAATGATAAAAAATTTAGATTTTTACATCTTTTTGGGGGGAATTTCATAAAAAAATTGTGAAAAATATTGTTATTTTTGCAAAATTTACGCTATTTTTTTGTTTATAGCGCATGATCAAAAAATCGCACAGGTGATCAAATACCACCAAAAGAAAGCTCTGTTTGTGGGAAAAAAAGGACGTAAATTTTGTTTGGGTACAGCGTCACACGACCGCGCAATTGTGAGTTAAATTCGCACAGTGCCGAATCGCAAAAAGTGGCCTGGACGTAAGACAGCAAAATCCTCCGGTGGTAAAGTGGTTAAGGAGACCCCATTACGAGACCAAAGCCTTCATTTTTTCGACTCAAAATACAGCAGTGAGATCACTGTAGTAGTGGTGACTTCTAGAGGACTTCCACGGTGATATGGCATATTTGTGCTTGCATTGGTCCAAGCTGGATTTGAAACTATACTATAAAATCCATACCTTGGACTCAGCTTTAATGGGTAGAGTTGGCCTTCCCCTTAGAACAGCAGAACATTTTTTTCCAGGCCAATACAGTAAGGTGGGTTTGGTTCCTCTATGAGAACCCATTCTGGGTACATGTGAACGGCGTTAAACATCAGAACCCAGCATTTGTACCGCCTTCCATTTGTCATAATGAACTGCTGAACCCCATGCGATCCTTTGGGACGGTTTACGATGGAGTAGAGTGTCACCGTGGCACTTATCAAGCATTCAGGAAACATTCTTCTTGGTTAAAAATAAGCAAATAAAATATCCTATTAACTTTTTTCACTACAAAAACATTCTTTAAACAGCTTTGCTCGGTTTTACATCGCTTCCCAGATTTTACTCTGCATTATTTTTCCCATAGTCCTTTTGGTTAATCCGGGGAACTATTACACAAGGCAGCTGTTGGTAGGCGTCCCGTGCAATTCATCAGTATCAGTCCAGTCCATGTCCCTTATCACTCATCATCTATTATCTCTATCAATCAATAGCAGTCAGCCATAATAAACTCCAGCTGCTCCCTGATAACGAGGGACGTGCGAAGGCCTGAACATTTTTTTCAGAGGATAATAATATGGTTCAGTGTGAGCCGTACAATTAGAGGGTCTGAACTCTGACTCTCTGCCTTCCCAATCACTGACCACTAAAACAAAATTCACCGGATGTCCTGTTCACAAATGTTACTGTTCAGCTGAAGTCCAAGTAAACGTTTCCTCTCCTAGTTTAGTCACCAATGGCCAAAAATTATCCAATCAAAATCAGACTGCAAACCTTCTACAGTTTGTCTGAGACGATGCCTACAAACATTATGGAACAGAAACAAGAAGGATAGGCTGCAACTGGTAAATATGATTGTAGGAAAGAATGGAAGGAGAGGCAAGCAGTGGTGTATTTTGGTTTTGTGCTGCCCTAGACTAATATCGGACGCCCTCCCCCATCTAAATTTGTCCCACCCCTTCCTTCTCAAGTGACTATTGGGGGTCTCTGGTGGCTGCATGGGGTCTGTGGTGGCTGTACAGGTTCTCTGGTGACTGTTCGGGGTCACTTGTGGCTATGCAGTGTCTGTGGTGGCTTCTCAAGTGACTATTGGGGGTCTCTGGTGGCTGCGTGGGGTCTGTGGTGGCTGTACAGGGTCTCTGGTGGCTGTTTGGGGTCGCTTGTGGCTATGCAGGGTCTCTGGTGGCTTCTCAAGTGACTATTGGGGGTCTCTGGTGGCTGCGTGGGGTCTGTGGTGGCTGTACAGGGTCTCTGGTGGCTGTTTGGGGTCGCTTGTGGCTATGCAGGGTCTCTGGTGGCTTCTCAAGTGACTATTGGGGGTCTCTGTTGGCTGTGTAGGGTCTGTGGTGGCTGTGGGAGGTCTCTGGTGGCTGTTCGGGGTCTCTTGTGGCTATGCAGACTCTCTGATGGCTGTGTGGGGACCCTGATGGCTGTGTGGGTTCTCTGGTGGCTATGCAGGGTCTCTGGTGGATCTGTGGGGTCTCTGGTAACTATGGGGGGTCTCTGGTGGCTGTGCATGGTCTCTGGTGGCTGTCCGGGGTCTCTGGTGGCTGTCTGGGGTCTCTTGTGGCTATGCAGAGTCTCTGGTTGCTGTGTGGGGTCTCTGGTGACTGTGTGGGGTCTCTGGTGGCTATTTGGGGTCTCTTGTGGCTATGTAGGATCTCTGGTGGCTGTGTGGGGGTCTGTGGTAGCTGTGTGGGGTCACTGGTGGCTGTATGGTGTCTCTGGTTGCTGGTGGGGCCTCTGGTGGCTATGCGTGGTCCCTGGAAACTGTGTGGTGTCTCTTGTGGCTATGCTGGGTCTCTGGTTCCTGTGTGGGGGTCTCTGGTGGGTGTGTGGTGTCTCTGGTAGCAGAGTGGGGTCTGTGGTGCCTGTGTGGGGTCTCTTGTGGCTATGCGGGGTCTCTGGTGGCTGTGTGGGGGTCATTGGTGGCTGTGTGTGGTCTCTGGTGGCTGTGTGGGTCCTCTGGTGGCTATGTGGGGTCCCTGATGACTGTATAGGGTCTCTGGTGGCTATGTGTGGTCTCTGGTGACTGTGTGGGGCCTCTGGTGGCTGTGTGGGGTCCCTGGTGACTGTATAGGGTCTCTGGTGGCTATGCACGGTCTCTGGTGGGGCCTCTGGTGGATGTTTGGGGTTTTTGGTGGCTGTTTGGGGTCTCTGGTGGCTGTTTGGGGTCTCTGGTGGCTGTTTGGGGTCTCTGGTGGCTGTGCGGGGTCTCAGGTGGCTGTGCGGTGTCTCTAGTGGCTGTGTGGGGTCTCTGGTGGCTATGTGGGATCTCTGGCAACACAGCTAGTCTGCTATAGTGCTTCCCCCAACTAAACCCCCCCCCCCCCGCTAGCTTGCCATAGTGCTCCCCCAAAACCCCTTACTAGCCTGCTGCTACAGTGCTCCCATGGAAAAGGATAGAAATAGAAGAAGGGGAGAGAATCCTGTTCTGTCCTGGGACCAATCCTGTTTAATTTATTCATAAATGATCTAGAGGAGGGGATATCTAGTACAATCTCAGTATTTGCAGATGATACTAAACTAAGCATGCCAATATCTTCTATGCAGGATGTGGAAACCTTACAAGCAGACCTGAACAAAATAACGGGGTGGGCAACTACATGGCAGATGAGGTTTAATGTTGAAAAATGTAAAGTAATGCACCTGGGGGTCAGAAACCAGAAAGCAAGCTACTCACTAGGGGGGGAACCTCTGGGTGAGTCTAGGATGGAAAAGGACCTGGGGGTACTGGTAGACAACAGGCTTGGCAGTGGCATGCAATGCCAAGCCGCCGCAAGCAAAGCCAACAGAATACTGGGATGTATAAAAAAGGGGATTCACTCCAGAAATAAAGAGATTATTCTCCCACTCTACAAGACTCTGGTCCGGCCACATCTGGAGTATGCTGTCCAGTTCTGGGCACCGGTCTTCAGGAAGGATGTGCTGGAACTGGAGAAAGTCCAGAGAAGGGCAACAAAAATAATTAGGGGAAAGGAGGACATCAGCTATGAGGAAAGACTACAAGCACTGAACTTATTCTCTCTGGAGAAGAGACGATTGAGGGGGGATATGATATCAATGTACAAATACTGTACTGGTGACCCTAGCATAAGGAACAAACTATTCAGAGAAAGGAGATACAATAAGACACGTGGCCACTCACTAAAACTTGAGGAAAGGCGGTTTAACCTTAAAGTGCGTAAGGGGTTCTTCACTGTAAGAGCGGTAAGGATGTGGAATTCTCTTCCACAAGCAGTCGTATCAGCAGGGAGCATCGATAGTTTCAAAAAACTATTAGATGGACACCTTGAAGACCACAACATACAGGGGTATACAATGTACAACATACAGGGGGTATACAATGTACAACATACAGGGGTATACAATGTACAACATACAGGGGTATATAATGTACAACATACAGGGGTATACAATGTACAACATACAGGGGTATAGAATGTACAACATACAGGGGTATACAGTGTACAACATACAGGGGTATACAATGTACAACATACAGGGGTATACAGTGTACAACATACAGGGGTATACAGTGTACAACATACAGGGGTATACAATGTACAACATACAGGGGTATACAATGTACAACATACAGGGGTATACAATGTACAACATACAGGGGTATACAGTGTACAACATACAGGGGTATACAATGTACAACATACAGGGGTATACAATGTACAACATACAGGGGTATACAATGTACAACATACAGGGGTATACAATGTACAACATACAGGGGTATACAATGTACAACATACAGGGGTATACAGTGTACAACATACAGGGGTATACAATGTACAACATACAGGGGTATACAATGTACGATTAAAAGCATACACACATCATAGGTTGAACTGGATGGACTGATGTCTTTTTTCAACGTCACTAACTATGTAACTATGTAAGAATAGGGGGGAAAGAGGTGGTGGGAGAGAGAGGGAGTGAGGGTGAGAGAGAGGGGGGTAAGAGACACCCCGAGTGTCCACACTCCTCTTCATAATGCTGATAAGAGGATTGCCAATGATATGTTCACATTGTTGACTAGTGGAGAACATCTCTAGCAATAAAAAACATTGTCCCTAATAGATGGGTGGAAGAATCTGGGATCCTGTCCTCCTGCTGGGAGGCTTCAGGGGATGAGAATTGTTTGAGGCCTCCAGGAGAGGCTCAGGTTACTCGACCCTAATAATTTGCCATTGCAGACAATTGAAAAATAATCCAGTTTAAATGAACTCAGCGACTGAGCGAAGGAAGACCCAATTGTTTGTCAACTTAAAGTCTTCACTCCCGACCCATCAATGGGTAGGAGACACAATGACTCTCACGGTGCCAGTTTCTGATCCACCGGGATTGATAGGCTTATTTTTACCTTTGTGTTTTTTCTCCGGGGTAATTGGATTGACGGGGCATTTGGAGCTAGAACATACAGATCTATGGAATTTGTAAATAAATCTGTTTTGCTTCAGCTACTGTATGTGAAATAATGAGTGTGATGAGTAGTGCAGGTTTGCTAGGACAAGGATGACTCCACCATAATGCCGTTGAAGGATCTGTGACCCCCCCATTATTGGTTCTCCAGATTGCTGGGGACCCCTGTAGGATCTTATCACTGTCCCGAGTGGAAAGTTGAAAGTCTGGCAAGGTCCATGTATGGTAAGGGTAAAGCATAACTCCATGTTTAATGTCCCCTTAAATAGATTGTTTGGGCCAGGCTGGCCGATATGCACTTTCCCCGATATATCGGTATCGGCCCTGGAACTGGCCGATATTGCCGAAATTTTTGTGATGTCATTCTGCCTTCTTAGGCCGCCTCCCTCGCCTTGGACAGCCTCACCTGGAGTCGGAATTGGTCTTGCAGGAGTGTATCACAGCCATACCCCCACCCACAGCAGCCTGGTGCCAGCCAGCCACCCACATCCACAGGCCCTGTACCAGCCAGCCAGCCTCAGGCACTGTACCAGCGAGTCAGCCAGTCACCCACAGGCTCTGTACCAGCCAACCACAAGCCCTGTACCAGCCGGCCACAGGCACTGTACCAGCCAGCCAGCCACCCACGGGCCCTATACCAGCCAGCTAGCCACAGCCCCTCTGCCAGCCACCCACCACAGGGTCCCGGCCAGCCATCCACCACTGGGTGCCAGGCAGCCAGCCATCTACCACAAGGTGCCAGCCAGCCAGCCACCCACCACAGGGTGCCAGCCAGCCACCCACCACAGGGTGCAAGCAAGCCAGCCATTAAGCATTAAACAAAAATTAACATGTTCATTACCAGATTTGTGTCAAAAATTGTCTTTATTTTTCAAAACTTTAAATGTACAAAATATCGGCCGATACTGATACCTTGTGACCAAAATATCGGTATCGGCCCTGAAAAGAACATCAGTGCACATCAGTGCCCATCACTGCAGCCTCATCAATGCCCATCAGTGTAGCCTCAGTAGTGTCCATCAGTGCCCATCACTGCAGCCACATCAGTGCCCATCAGTGCAGCATATCATTGCCTATCACGGCCGCCTCATCAATGCCCATCAGTGTAGCCTCAGTAGTGTCCATCAGTGCCCATCACTGCAGCCACATCAGTGCCCATCAGTGCAGCATATCATTGCCTATCACGGCCGCCTCATCAGGGCCACCTCATCAGTGCCCATCACTGCAGCCTCATCAGTGCCGCATCAGTGCATCAGTGCCGCATCATCAGTGCCCATCACTGCAGCCTCATCAATGCCCATGAGTGTAGCCTCAGTAGTGTCCATCGGTGCCCATCAGTGGTATTTGGTGCCACCTCATCAGTGCACATCAGTACAGCCTCAGCAGTGCCCATCATTGCAGCCTCATCAATGCCCATGAGTGTAGCCTCAGTATTGTCCATCGGTGCCCATCACTGCAGCCTCATCAGTGCCCATCACTGCAGCCTCATCAGGGCAGCCTCATCAGTGCCCATCACTGCAGCCTCATCAGGGCAGCCTCATCAGTGCCCATCACTGCAGCCTCATCAATGCCCATGAGTGTAGCCTAAGTATTGTCCATCGGTGCCCATCACTGCAGCCTCATCAGGGCAGCCTCATCAGTGCCCATCAGTGCAGCATATCATTGCCTATCACGGCCGCCTCCGCAGCACCACCTCATCAGTGCAGCCTCATCAGAGCAGCATCAGTGCTGCATCATCAGTGCCCATCACTTCAGCCTCATCAATGCCCATGAGTGTAGCTTCAGTAGTGTCCATCTGTGCCCATCACTGCAGTCTCATCAGGGCAGCCTCATCAGTGCCCATTAGCGCAGCATATCATTGTCTACCATGGCCGCCTCATCAGTGCTGTTTATCAGTGCTCATCAGTGCCACCTCATCAGTGCCCATCAATGCCACCTCATCAGTGCCCATCACTGCATCCTCATTAATGCCCATAAGTGCAGCCTCAGTAGTGTCCATTGGTGCCCATCAGAGCAGCCTTATCACTGCCCATCACTGCAACCTCATCAGAGGAGAATCATCTGTGCACCTTTTCAGTGCCTCTTCATCAGAGCCTTTTCATCAGTGCCCAGTGCCCATCAGTGCCCCCTCATTAGTGCCCATCAGTGCCTCCTCATAAGTGCCCAGTGCCCATCAGTGTTGCCTAATCAGTGCCCATCAATGAAGAAGAAAAATTACTTATTTGCAAAATTTTATAACAAAAATGCCGAAACAAAAAAAAGTTTTTTTCTTTCAAAATGTTCGGTCTTTTTTTTTTTGTTTGTTTAGGTGATAAAATAGCACCAAAAGAAAGCTCCATCTGTCTCCAAAAAAATGATGATAAAATTTAATTTGGGTACAGTGTTACATGACAGCGTAATTGTCATTCAAAGTGCGAAGTGGTTAAAATGTTACCAATCATTCCTAATATTAATAGTAACAATAACTGAAACAATAATAATAGTGATTTTTGGGGTCCATGACAATGCACAGGATGGTTTTTGACTTGGAGTAATAATAAAACAAGGAATCTCTTTAGACAATCAGATCCTAGGAATAAGGAAGATGGGATTCCTGTAATCCCCGCAGGAGGAGGCTGAGCTCCATAGGCTTGAACATGGCCAGTTGTGGCTACAGAAATACAAGCCTTTGCTGTATTTACGATGGCTCTCCCAACCCCCACCCAATCCTTCAAGTCAACACCAAGCCACTCAGCAAAACTATAAAGAGAAGAAGGGTTGGTAAGGAACTGTCTGCCCTCTCCGGGTATCTCTGGATACATTCTTATTAAATCTAGAAGGACATTGCTGACTTTTTCTCATCTTTTCTGCAACAACCAAAATTCTGAGATATTAGAACCAAGATGGTTCTCCAACCCTGGAAGAATGATTTATAGAACTTCCGGAAAGTTCTCACAGAGCTTCACTTCTTCCACATTTTGTTACGTTCCACCCTTATTCCAAAATGGATCAAATTCATTATTTTCCTCAAAATTCTACAAACAATCCCCCATAATGACAACGTGAGAGAATTTTGTTTGAAATTTTATTAAAAATAAAAAATTAAAAAATCTCATGTACATAAGTATTCACACCCTTTGCTCAATACTTTGGTGAAGCTCCTTTGGCACCAATTACAGCCTCCAGTATTTCTGAGTATAATGCTACAAGCTTGGCACTCCTATTTTTGGGCAGTTTCTCCCATTCTTTGCAGGACCTCTCAAGCTCCATCAGGTTGGATGGGGGAGGGTCGGTGCACAGCCATTTTCAGATCTCTCCAGAGATGTCCAATCGGGTTCAAGTCTGGGCTCTGGCTGGGCCACTCAAGGACATTCACAGAGTTGTCCCATAGTCACTCCTTTGTTATCTTGGCTGTGTGCTTAGGGTCGTTGTCCTGTTGGAAGATGAACCTTCGCCCCAGTCTGAGGTCCAGAGCGCTCTGGAGAAGGTTTTCATCAAGGATGTCTCTGTACATTGCTGCATTCATCTTTCCCTCCATCCTGACTATTCTCCCAGTTCCTGCCGCTGAAAAACATCCCCACAGCATGATGCTGCCACCACCATGCTTCACAGTAGGGATGGTATTGGTCAGGTGATGGGCGGTGCCTGGTTTCCTCCAGACATGACGCTTACCATTCAGGCCAAAGAGTTCAATCTCTGTTTCATCAGAGCAGAGAATTTTGTTTGGAGTCCTCCAGGTGCCTTTTGGTAAACTCCAGGCGGGCTGTCATGTGACTTTTACTGAGGAGTGGCTTCCATCTGGCCACACCCATACAGGCCTGATTGGTGGAGTGCTGCAGAGATGATTGTTCTTCTGGAAGGTTCTCCTCTCTCCACAGAGTAATGCTGGAGCTCTGTCAGAGTGACCATCGGGTTCTTGGTCACCTCCCTGACTAAGGCCCCCCTCCCCCGATCGCTCAGTTTGGCATGGCGGCCCACTCTAGGAAGAGTCCTGGTCGTTCCAATCTTCTTCCATTTACAGATGATGGAGGCCACTGTGCTCATTGGGCCTTCAATGCTGCAGAAATGTTTCTGTACCCTTCCCCCGATCTGTGCCTCCATATAATCCTGTCTCTGAGGTCTACAGACAATTCCTTGGACTTCATGGCTTGGTTTGTGCTCTGACACGCACTGTTACCTGTGGGACCTTCTATAGACAGGTGTGTGCCTTTCCAAATCATGTCCAATCAACTGAATTTACCACAGGTGGACTTCCATCTAGTTGTAGAAACATCTCAAGGATGATCAGTGGAAACAGGAGGCACCTGAGCTCAATTCTGAGTGTCACGGCAAAGGGTGTGAATACTTATGTACATGGCAAAGGGTGTGAATACTTATGTACATGGGATTTTTTCCCTTTTTTATTTTTAATAAATTTGCAAAGATTTTAAACAAATTTCTTTCACGTTGTCATTATGGGGGATTGTTTGTAGAATATTATGGGGAAAACACTGTAAGAAAAAGGTGCCAAGAACTGGGGAGAGTTGACCATGGTCAGTGGTGGCCACCAATGGCTTTTTTTTGTTTTCCAATATTAATATTATTTTTTAAATTAAAAGTGGCCAAATCACTGTGTAAGTATCAGACAGACAAACAATCTGTGTTCCTTCTTCTGGGACCTCTAAACATTTTTCTGAGGCTGAGAATAATCTCCAATTTTGCCAAATTTTCTGCTCACTCGAAATTTAATTTTTAAATAAATTTTGGTACAATAATTTTTATTGAAGAATTATAAATAACAAAACAACTGGTTACCCACGGAAGGGGGGTGATAAGGAACAATAAAACAATAATGAAGGTAGAATCACATAGGATATATCAATTTTGTAGGATAAAGGGTCAATAGTCCGACCTCATGGCAGGGATAAAGGACCGGAGCCCGGGGACTTCCGCCCCCCCCATTCACATCTCCGCGATTTGTAACTCTAAAACGCTGGAGGAGAAAAAAAATCTATTATTCTCTATGAAGACGGATCACAGCTCCACTCCGAGTCGCCTGACGCCTAACGCCCGAAGCTCAAAAAAGTTCCGGAGCATTTTTTGTAGATGGAATCGGGCAGATGTGGGCGTTTTGGCGCGTTTTTATTCCCATAGAAATGAATGGGAGCGCAATTTGCGCGTTTTTAGTGCGCATTTACACATTTTGTTGCGCGTTTTTTGCACGATTTTCTGCTGGAATAAAAGAATATAAAAAATAAAATAGTAATAATATATGAATAAATAAATGTAAAATACACACAAATAATAAGTCCCAACCCTCCTCTTCTTTACTGTATATATAGAGACAGGGATGGAGGCTCCACACGTCTCATTTAAAGTCCCAAAAACCCGCTCTATAGTTCAAACAAAAATCATCATAAATAAATAAAATAAATAAATAAATAATGTGTAACAATACATAAATAAATAATAACCCCTAAGCTTTAAAAATAGTAAATAAATGATTAATAATAATAATAATAATAATATTATTATTACTATTATTAATCATTTATTTACTATTTTTAAAGGTTAGGGGTTAATTATTATTTAGTTATGTATTATTAATAATAATAATAATAATATAAAAGCACCCAAACCTGCCAAAAAAATGATTAATATTAATAATAATGTATTTTTTTTTATTTTGTGTTCGGTTTAGGGTGTTTAGTTATTAGTTATTATATATTTTTTTTATTTTTTTAAGGGTTATGGGGTTAATTATTTATTTATTTTTTATTACCTAGTATTTATTTTTTTGAATTGCTTATTTATAATGCATATTTTTATTTATTTGTGTATTTATTTTACATGTATTTATTCATTTATTATTAATATTAGTAATAGTAGTAGTTATAAAGATACCTGTGACACATATGGCCATCATCAACAATTGTTTATGTGTAAAAATAAAAAAATATATAAAATGTCGGACTGTACAGGCCAAACAGAGGGATATTCATAATTCAATAAAAATTCATGTTTTTTATAGCATATAATTTTTTTTCTTCTTTTTACACGTAGTAGTAGTAATAGTAGTAGTAGTAGTAGTATTTATGCTATTATATTATTATAATTATTTATGCTATTATATTATTATAATTATTTATGCTATTATATTATTATAATTATTTATGCTATTATATTATTATAATCGTAGTAGTAGTAGTAGTAGTATTTATGCTATTATAGTATGATATAGTTTTTTAGTATATATAGTTTTATAGTATATATACTATAATAATAAATAACCTTAACCCCCAATTCCTAAACCTAACCAAACCTTAACTTAAAGGGAGGGATTTGTGCTTGGAGGGGAAATTTAAGGGGTAGGGTAATTTAAGGGGGGGAGTAAAGATTTGTGCTGGGAAGGGGAATTTTAGCAGGGGGGGGGCAGATTTGTACTGGAAGGAGGGGGAATTTTCGCTTAGGGGGTGGGCGAGCATACAGAATAGTGCTTGATTTTTTTTTGGGGGGGGGGGATTAGTGTTAGTAGCGATGATTGGGGGTATTTGTGGGAGGGGGGATTATTGTTAGATTGGGGGAGGGGAATCTGCGCTGGAAGGGGGATTTGTGCTGGGAGGTTGGATTTGTTCTATAAAAGTAATATGGTAGAGGGGAAATATTTTTTTTTTTTTTGGGGGGGGGGGATTTGTGTTAGTAGCGATGATTGGGGGTATTTGTGGGAGGGGGGATTATTGTTAGATTGGGGGAGGGGAATTTGCGCTGGAAGGGGGATTTCTGCTGGGAGGTTGGATTTGTGCTATAAAAGTAAAATGGTAGAGGGGAAATATATATATATATATATTTTTTTGGGGGGAGGGGGGATTTGAGTTAGTAGGGACGATTGGGGGTATTTGTGGGAGGGGGGATTATTGTTAGATTGGGGGAGGGGAATCTGCGCTGGGAGGGGGATTTGTTCTGGGAGGATGGATTTGTTCTACAAAAATAAAATGGTAGAGGGGAAATATATATATTTCTTGGGGGGGGGGGGGATTTGTGTCAGTAGGGATGATTGGGGGTATTTGTGGGAGGGGGATTATTGCTAGATTGGGGGAGAGGAATTTTGTGCTGGAAAAGGGGATTTGGAATGGGGGGGGGGGAATTATTTGTGCTTGGAGGGGAAAATTAAGGGGTAAAGGAATTTATGGGGTGGGGGGGGAGTAAAGATTTTTGCTGGGAAGGGGAATTTTAGCAGGGGGGCAGATTTGTACTGGAAGGAGGTGGAATTTTTGCTTAGGGGGTGGGCGAGCATGCAGAATAGTGCTTGATTTTTTTTTGGGGGGGGGGGATTTGTGTTAGTAGGAATGATTGGGGGTATTTGTGGGAGAGGGGATTATTGCTAGATTGGGGGGAGGGGAATTTGCTCTGGAAGGGGGATTTGGGCTGGGAGGTTGGATTTGTTCCATAAAAGTAAAATGGTAGAGGGGAAGTATATATTGTTTTTTTTGGTGGGGGGGGGAGATTTTCGCTGACACATAATGTTCATATTTGGCCTGGGCTCTAGATGACTTTGTCCCGGCACTGCCGAGCTCGGACGTACAGAGACTGCGGTAGGATGCTACCAAGTCAGCAGCCACCCATATCAACCAATTGGGTTGTTATCCAAGATGGCAGTCAGGTCTAGAAGGACAGATGAGGAGGAGTCTGGTTGCCTTTGATATGTAGATTTGTAGCAGTCCCCTCCGTCCCGCTAATGTCCCCGCTATGGCAAACAGCTGAGGAACTTGTTACAATGTAATGAAATGTGACTCTGTGTGCACTGGGGGTGTTTTCTTTCTTTTTTTGGCTCGTCCCATCACCGAGCCACACAAAGTCTGAGGATTCCTTCCCGACTGCTAGTAAACTTCTGTTTCCTGGAGACGTATCACTTATCTCCCTCCCTGCATGGAACTCTGGCTTGGTGCTTCATAGCGAGAAGATAGGGAAGCGTTCCTTTTATTGGGCCCTCAAATGGTCAAATGAGATGTACATTGGGGGGTTCAAGAATTGTTGGTTGAACCAGATGGACATGTGTCTTTTTTCGACCTGACTATGTAACTATGTAAGGATTCTACCATATAATATCATAGTGCATTATGGTGCCACTAAAACCCAACTCCACTCCGACATTTTCCACCCAACCGCACCCATCAAATATTTCTTTGTCCATTCTACGTTTTCCGAACTTATGGGTTTATCAAGTAAGGGATACAGAAGGTAGAAAAGAAGGGAAGAGAATGAAGGAGTTAAATTGTATAAGAATCTTAGATCAGAACACGGCATAGAGCACCATTCTCCCAGTCCCATCCACTGACCACCAATGTATGAGGATGTCTTCCACCCACTGACCACCAATGTAAGAGGATGTCTTCCACCCACTGACCACCAATGTATGAGGATGTCTTCCACCCACTGACCACCAATGTATGAGGATGTCTTCCACCCACTGACCATCAATGTATGAGGATGTCTTCCACCCACTGACCACCAATGTATGAGGATGTCTTCCACCCACTGACCACCAATGTATGAGGATGTCTTTCACCCACTGACCACCAATGTATGAGAATGTCTTCCACCCACTGACCATCAATGTATGAGGAGGTCTTCCACCCACTGACCACCAATGTATGAGGATGTCTTCCACCCACTGACCACCAATGTATGAGGATGTCTTCCACCCACTGACCACCAATGTATGAGGATGTCTTCCACCCACTGACCACCAATGTATGAGGATGTCTTCCACCCACTGACCACCAATGTATGAGGATGTCTTCCACCCACTGACCATCAATGTATGAGGAGGTCTTCCACCTACTGACCATCAATGTATGAGGAGGTCTTCCACCTACTGACCACCAATGTATGAGGATGTCTTCCACCCACTGACCATCAATGTATGAGGAGGTCTTCCACCTACTGACCACCAATGTATGAGGATGTCTTCCACCCACTGACCACCAATGTATGAGGATGTCTTCCACCCACTGACCATCAATGTATGAGGATGTCTTCCACCGACTGACCACCAATGTATGAGGATGTCTTCCACCCACTGACCACCAATGTATGAGGATGTCTTCCACCCACTGACCACCAATGTATGAGGATGTCTTCCACCCACTGACCGCCAATGTATGAGGATGTCTTCCACACACTGAACACCAATGTATGAGGATGTCTTCCACCCACTGACCATCAATGTATGAGGATGTTTTCCACCTACTGACCACCAATGTATGAGGATGTCTTCCACCCACTGACCACCAATGTATGAGGATGTCTTCCACCCACTGACCACCAATGTATGAGGATGTCTTCCACCCACTGACCATCAATGTATGAGGATGTCTTCCACCTACTGACCACCAATGTATGAGGATGTCTTCCAAACACTGACCGCCAATGTATGAGGATGTCTTCCACCCACTGACCACCAATGTATGAGGATGTCTTCCACCCACTGACCATCAATGTATGAGGATGTTTTCCACCTACTGACCACCAATGTATGAGGATGTCTTCCACCCACTGACCACCAATGTATGAGGATGTCTTCCACCCACTGACCACCAATGTATGAGGATGTCTTCCACCCACTGACCATCAATGTATGAGGATGTCTTCCACCTACTGACCACCAATGTATGAGGATGTCTTCCAAACACTGACCACCAATGTATGAGGATGTCTTCCACCCACTGACCATCAATGTAAGAGGATGTCTTTACACCACTGACCAACAGTGTGAGGAGCATTCTTCCCACTGACCCCCCATGTAAGGGACATTCTTCCCACTGACCCCCCATGTAAGGGACATTCTTTCCACTGACCACCAATGTAAGGGACATTCTTCCCACTGACCACCAATGTAAGGGACATTCTTCCCACTGACCACCAAAGTAAGGGACATTCTTCCCACTGACCACCAAAGTAAGGGACATTCTTCCCACTGACCACCAAAGTAAGGGACATTCTTTCCACTGACCACCAATGTAAGGGACATTCTTCCACTGACCCCCCATGTAAGGAACATTCTTCTCACTGACCCCCAATGTAAGGGACATTCTTCCCACTGACCACCAATGTAAGGGACATTCTTCCCACTGACCACCAATGTAAGGGACATTCTTCCCACTGACCACCAATGTAAGGGACATTCTTCCCACTGACCCCCAATGTAAGGGACATTCTTCACACTGACCCCCAATGTAAGGGACATTCTTCCACTGACCCCCAATATAAGGGACATTCTTCCCACATGTTGTAGGAGGGGATAGGATAACCACAAGTATAGTGCTGTGGATTGGTGGCAGGAAAGGAAAATTAAGGTAAATATTTGATGCAAATTTCTGTTTTCCTGGTGCCAATCCATGGCACTATACACACGAGGACTGAAGGCCACACATGTATGTATGTTGCCATGTTGGCTCCGGTTTGTCCTCTGTAAGAGTTTAGGATATCGATATGAAAAGCAGAATTCTAGAAGAAGTCCCCCAGGATTGGCCAGAAGTCAGCATTGATGGAGCATGTCATAGAACGGTTTCTTGTTCTCAGAAGTTTCAGGAAACGGCGAGTCGTTGTGAGAAGGTCAATCAGGATTTTGGCTTTTCATTTCCAGTGAAGGTTCTACTTCCAGAACCGTAATCTACCCCTCAACGACCAGTCCACACCTACTTATCACAGCTATTCACACCTCCTAATGCCTGAGCCTGCTCATAGAGAAGTCATCTCAGGAGGATGGGGGGGGGGGGGGGGATTGCTGCTCACCCAGATGAAAAGTATGTGGAGGCCACCATCCGACTCTCCGGCTTTGATCACAGAGAGGGAAAACCTCTGGAAATCACAGCTGTAATTAGCACTCAGGTAGAGGATCAGAGTTCACTACCGAGGGATCACAAAGGAACTTTATTGCACAATAATGGACTTATTAAGAGGAGATGTTGGGAGTTCCTGGACCTTTTATGAGACCGGCTAAATTGACACTTAAATACCTGAAACTACAATTTAAACTGACACTGTCACTAAAAGAGTAAAGAGGACCTGATAGAAGACCTCTACAACACCGACCGGAACCGGATAGATCTACTCTCGGAGCTCAGGCTCATAGAATACATGCGGTCCTCTGGGACGACGCGTATCCACCCTCAGTGGGGCTTTATCAGGACTCTCCTCCTTCC
The DNA here is from genome assembly GCF_965119305.1 of Pelophylax lessonae. Taxonomy (NCBI): domain Eukaryota; kingdom Metazoa; phylum Chordata; class Amphibia; order Anura; family Ranidae; genus Pelophylax; species Pelophylax lessonae. The sequence goes on from NC_138774.1 coordinate 299,245,459, forward strand.
AGGACGACGTGTATCCACCCTCAGTGGGGCTTTATCAGGACTCTCCTCCTCCCAGGACGACGTGTATCCACCCTCAGTGGGGCTTTATCAGGACTCTCCTCCTTCCAGGACGACGTGTATCCACCCTCAGTGGGGCTTTATCAGGACTCTCCTCCTTCCAGGACGACGTGTATCCACCCTCAGTGGGGCTTTATCAGGACTCTCCTCCTTCCAGGACGACGTGTATCCACCCTCAGTGGGGCTTTATCAGGACTCTCCTCCTTCCAGGACGACGTGTATCCACCCTCAGTGGGGCTTTATCAGGACTCTCCTCCTTCCAGGACGACGTGTATCCACCCTCAGTGGGGCTTTATCAGGACTCTCCTCCTTCCAGGTGGACATCACATGACATCCTCCCGGTCAGCCTACTCGTGTGCACCCCCCCTCCGGGCCCATTAGTGCCCATCAGTGCCACATATCTGTGTCCATTAGTAATGCATATCACTGCCCATCAGTGCTGCATATCTGTGTCCATCAGTGCAGCATGTCAGTGCCTATCCGTGCCAACTATCAGTGTCCATCAGTACAGCATATCAGTGCCCATCAGTGTAGCATATCAGTGCTGCATATCAGTGCCTATCAGTGCCCCCTACCAGTGCCCATCAGTGTAGCATATTAGTGCCTATTAGTGCCACCTATCAGTGTCCATCAGTTCAGCATATCATTGCCCATCAGTGTAGCATATCAGTGTAGCATATCAGTGCCTATCAGCACAACATATCAGTGTAAATCAGTGGAGCATATCAGTGTCCATCAAGGCAGCATATCAGTGCACTATATCAGTGCCACCTATCAGTTTCCATCAGTGCAGCATATCAGTGCCTATCAGTGCAGCATTTCAGTATGCAGCATATCAGTACCCATCAGTGCCTCCTCATCAGTGCAGCTTATCAGTGACCATCAGTGCAGCCTTATCAGTGCCCATCAGTGCAACTTATCAGTGCCCATCAGTGCCACCTCGTCAGTGCACATCAGTGCAGCCTCACCAGTGCCGCCTCATCAGTGCACATTAGTGCCGCCTCATCAGCACACATTAGTACAGCCTTATTAGTGCACATCAGTGCAGCTTCATCACAGCACATCAGTGCAGCCTTATCAGTGCACATCAGTGCAGCCTCATCAGCACACATCAGTGCAGCTTATCAGTGCCGCCTCATCAGTGCACATCAATGAAGAAAACAAGTTACTACAAAATGTTTTTTTTTTTTTTTTTTTACTTTTTGGTCTTTTTAGTTAATAAAAAATAACCCCCCCCCAGAGGTGATTAAATACCCCCAAAAGAAATCTCTATTTGTGTAAAATAAATCATAGAAAAGTCAGATGTGTACAGTGTAGTATGACCGCGCAATTGTCATTCAAAGTGTGACAGCACTGAAAGCTGATTATTGGCCTGGGCAGGAAGGGGGGGAAAGTGCCCAGTAGGCAAATGGTTAATCATAGCCATGATCTGCCTGCATTGCTTAGAGAAGCATAGAGACCCGCTGATGATGTCACCGGCTCCCAAATAAGGAATGTAATGAAAACAGAGAGGTGGTAATTGTCATTAGCATGTTGATGAGGGGAGAAGGGGGGCGGTGGGGGGAGGGTAAATATAAGCAGATTAAACTTCAGCTGTAAACTACTAAAACAACAAGAGAGGGATTGTTCTCCTATCAGAGGGGAGGACATAACATGTGCAGTGTGTGACCCATCTGCTGAGCGGGGATTATCAGTGGGGGCGCACAGTGGGGGCCCCAATAAACCCGACTGCTCTTCTATCACAGGAATGTAAGGGATGCAGAGAGCTGAAGACTGATGGGGGGGTCACATGACCTGCGTCTGCCCACCACTTATCTGAACATGCAGAGGTCATCTGTTCTCTAATGACCACCAAGTAATCCCCAAATGTTTGTATTTATTAGTAGACAGCAATAAACAAAAAATAAATAAACAATATATGTAATAAAATAATAATATATATAATATATATAATAAAATAACAATATATGTAATAAAATAATAATGTAATAAATATATAATAAAATAACAATATATGTGATAAAATAATATATATATATATAGGTAATAAAATAATAATATATATAATAAAATAACAATATATGTAATAAAATAATAATATAATAATATATATATATATATATATATATATATAATATATATATATATATATATATATATATATATATATATATATATATATATATATATATATATATAATAAAATAATATATGTAATAAAATAATAATATATATAATAAAATAACAATATATGTAATAAAATAATAATGTAACAAATATATAATAAAATAACAATATATGTAATATATGTAATAAAATAATAATAATATATATATATATATAATAAAATAACAATATATGTAATAAAATAATAATGTAATAAATATATAATAAAAATAACAATATATGTGATAAAATAATATATATATATAGGTAATAAAATAATAATATATATAATAAAATAACAATATATGTAATAAAATAATAATGTAATAAATATATAATAAAATAACAATATATGTAATATATGTAATAAAATAATATATATATATATATATATATATATATATATATATATATATATATATATATATATATATATATATATATATATATATATATAAAATAATAAAATAACAATATATGTGATAAAATAATATATAGGTAATAAAATAATAGTATGATATATATTATAAAATAACAATAAATGTAATAAAATAATATGATATATATAATAAAATAACAATATATGTAATAAAAATTATAATATATATAATAATATTTGTATTAAAATAATATAATCTATGTATTAAAATAATAATAATATAATATTATATATATAATAAAACTAACAATATAATAGATACAATAATATATGTAAAAAAATAATAATTGTAATATATATAAAACAATCACAATATATTTAATAAAATAATAAATATACATAAATAAATATATATATATATATACTTTGTATCCCTGAATACTCAGAGACACAGCTGAGTTCTCTCCATGATATTTTTTTATTTTCAGTAAGTTACATTTTGAGGGCAGGATTTTGGGGGCCACCCCCCCTTCTTCTAAGATCCAAGCAGTATAAGAAGGGGGAACCCGATCAATATATCTGTATTTATACTTTGTATCCCTGAATATGCAGAGACACAACGTTCTCTCCATGATACTTTTTATTTTCAGAATGTTACATTTTCAGGACAGGATTTCGGGGGTCATCCCCCCTTCTTCTAAGGTCTAAGCAGTATGAGAAGGGGGAACCCGATCAATATATCAGTGTTGATACTTTGTATCCCTGAATATGCAGAGACACAGCGCTCTCTCCATGATACTTTTTTATTTCTAGTAACAGTTAAATTTTTAGGACAGGGTTTTGGGGGTCACCCCCTCTTTTTCTAAGGTCCAAGCAGTATGAGAAGAAGAGGGGATGCCTAAAAAGCGAATGGGGGGGGGGGGGAACACGCCAAAAAAGTTTGTCCTGAAATTACTTTTTTGTTTTTAATAACAGTTACCTTTTCAGGATAGGATTTCGGGGGTTACCCCCCTTCTTCTAAGGTCTATGATGTAAGAAAAGAAAGGGGGAACCCCTAAAAAGAAAAGAAAGGGGGACACCGATCAATATATTTTTAATAATATATATATAATATAATCAGTTTATTTGTGTTTATACTTTGTATCCCTGAGAGACACAGCGTTCTCTCCATGATACTTTTTATATTCAGCAAGTTACATTTTCAGGACAGGATTTCGGGGGTCACCCCCTCTTTTTCTAAGGTCTAATCAGTATGAGAAGGGGGAACCCGGGCAATATATCTGTTTTTATACTTTGTATGCCTGAATATGCAGAGACACAGCGTTCTCTCCATGATACTTTTTATTTTCAGAATGCTACATTTTCAGGACAGGATTTCGGGGGTCACCCCCTCGTTTTCTAAGGTTTAAGCAGTATGAGAAGAATGGGGGGACACCTAAAAAGAGAAGGTTTGTCCTGAAATTACTTTTTTATTTTTAATACCAATTACATTTTCAGGACAGGATTTCGGGGGTTACCCCCCTCTTCTTCTAAGGTCCAAGCAGTATGAGAAGAAGAGGGGACACCTAAGAAGCAAATAAGGGGGGGGGGATCCACCAAAAAAGTTTGTCCTGAAATTACTTTTTTGTTTTTAATAACAGTTATATATTTCAGGATAGGATTTCAGGGGGTTACCCCCCTTCTAAGGTCTATGATGTAAGAAAAGAAAGGGGGAACCCCTAAAAAGAGAAGAAAGGGGGAAACTGATCAACATATTTTTAATAATATATATATATATATAATATAATCAGTTTATTTGTGTTTATAGTTTGTATCCCTGAATATGCAGACACAGCTTCTCCATGATACTTTGTTATTTTCAGCAAGTTACATTTTCAGGACAGGATTTCGGGGGTCACCCCCTCTTTTTCTAAGGTCTAAGCAGTATGAGAAGGGGGAACCCGATCAATATATCCGTGTTTATACTTTGTATGCCTGAATATGCAGAGACACAGCGTTCTCTCCATGATACTTTTTATTTTCAGAATGCTACATCTTCAGGACAGGATTTCGGGGGTCACCCCCTCTTTTTCTAAGGTTTAAGCAGTATGAGAAGAATGGGGGACACCTAAAAAGAGAAGGTTTGTCCTGAAATTACTTTTTTATTTTTAATACCAATTACATTTTCAGGACAGGATTTCGGGGGGTTACCCCCCTTCTTCTAAGGTCTATGATGTAAGAAAAGAAAGGGGGAACCCCTAAAAAGAAAAGAAAGGGGGACACCGATCAATATATTTTTAATAATATATATATATAATATAATCAGTTTATTTGTGTTTATACTTTGTATCCCTGAGAGACACAGCGTTCTCTCCATGATACTTTTTATATTCAGCAAGTTACATTTTCAGGACAGGATTTCGGGGGTCACCCCCTCTTTTTCTAAGGTCTAATCAGTATGAGAAGGGGGAACCCGGGCAATATATCTGTTTTTATACTTTGTATCCCTGAATATGCAGAGACACAGCGTTCTCTCCATGATACTTTTTATTTTCAGAATGCTACATTTTCAGGACAGGATTTCGGGGGTCACCCCCTCGTTTTCTAAGGTTTAAGCAGTATGAGAAGAATGGGGGGACACCTAAAAAGAGAAGGTTTGTCCTGAAATTACTTTTTTATTTTTAATACCAATTACATTTTCAGGACAGGATTTCGGGGGTTACCCCCCTCTTCTTCTAAGGTCCAAGCAGTATGAGAAGAAGAGGGGACACCTAAGAAGCAAATAAGGGGGGGGGATCCACCAAAAAAGTTTGTCCTGAAATTACTTTTTTGTTTTTAATAACAGTTATATTTTCAGGATAGGATTTCAGGGGGTTACCCCCCTTCTAAGGTCTATGATGTAAGAAAAGAAAGGGGGAACCCCTAAAAAGAGAAGAAAGGGGGAAACTGATCAACATATTTTTAATAATATATATAATATAATCAGTTTATTTGTGTTTATAGTTTGTATCCCTGAATATGCAGACACAGCTTCTCCATGATACTTTGTTATTTTCAGCAAGTTACATTTTCAGGACAGGATTTCGGGGGTCACCCCCTCTTTTTCTAAGGTCTAAGCAGTATGAGAAGGGGGAACCCGATCAATATATCTGTGTTTATACTTTGTATGCCTGAATATGCAGAGACACAGCGTTCTCTCCATGATACTTTTTATTTTCAGAATGCTACATCTTCAGGACAGGATTTCGGGGGTCACCCCCTCTTTTTCTAAGGTTTAAGCAGTATGAGAAGAATGGGGGACACCTAAAAAGAGAAGGTTTGTCCTGAAATTACTTTTTTATTTTTAATACCAATTACATTTTCAGGACAGGATTTCGGGGGGTTACCCCCCTTCTTCTAAGGTCTATGATGTAAGAAAAGAAAGGGGGAACCCCTAAAAAGAAAAGAAAGGGGGACACCGATCAATATATTTTTAATAATATATATATATAATATAATCAGTTTATTTGTGTTTATACTTTGTATCCCTGAGAGACACAGCGTTCTCTCCATGATACTTTTTATATTCAGCAAGTTACATTTTCAGGACAGGATTTCGGGGGTCACCCCCTCTTTTTCTAAGGTCTAATCAGTATGAGAAGGGGGAACCCGGGCAATATATCTGTTTTTATACTTTGTATCCCTGAATATGCAGAGACACAGCGTTCTCTCCATGATACTTTTTATTTTCAGAATGCTACATCTTCAGGACAGGATTTTGGGGGTCACCCCCTCGTTTTCTAAGGTTTAAGCAGTATGAGAAGAATGGGGGACACCTAAAAAGAGAAGGTTTGTCCTGAAATTACTTTTTTATTTTTAATACCAATTACATTTTCAGGACAGGATTTCGGGGGTTACCCCCCTCTTCTTCTAAGGTCCAAGCAGTATGAGAAGAAGAGGGGACACCTAAGAAGCAAATAAGGGGGGGGGGAATCCACCAAAAAAGTTTGTCCTGAAATTACTTTTTTGTTTTTAATAACAGTTATATTTTCAGGATAGGATTTCGGGGGGTTACCCCCCTTCTAAGGTCTATGATGTAAGAAAAGAAAGGGGGAACCCCTAAAAAGAGAAGAAAGGGGGAAACTGATCAACATATTTTTAATAATATATATAATATAATCAGTTTATTTGTGTTTATACTTTGTATCTGCAAACACAGCGTTCTCTCCATGATTGTTATTTTCAGCAAGTTACATTTTCAGGACAGGATTTCGGGGGTCACCCCCTCTTTTTCTAAATTCCAAGCAGTATGAGAAGGGGGAACCCAATCAATATATCAGTGTTGATACTTTGTATCCCTGAATATGGGGGACACAGCTGAGTTCTCTCTGTGATACTTTTTATTTTCAGTAAGTTACATTTTCTGGACAGGATTTCGGGGGTCATCCCTTCTTTTTCTAAAGTCTTAGCAGTATGAGAAGGGGGAACCCGATCAATATATCAGTGTTGATACTTTGTATCCCTGAATTTGCAGAGACACAGCGTTCTCTCATTGATACTTTTTATTTTCAGAATGTTACATTTTCCGGACAGGATTGCGGGGGTCGTCCCCTCTTTTTCTAAAGTCTAAGCAGTATAAGAAGAAGAGGGGACATCTAAAAAGAGAAAAGGGGGGGGACCCGCCGAAAAATTTTGTCCTGAAATCACTTTTTTATTTTTAATAACAGTTACAGTTTAATAACATTTTCAGGACAGGATTTCGGAGGGTTACCCGCCTTCTTCTAAGGTCTATGCTGTATGGAAAGAAAGGGGGAACCCCTAAAAAGAGAAGAAAGGGGGAACCCAATCAATATATCAGTGTTTATACTTTGTATCCCTGAATATGCAGAGACACAGCGTTCTCTCCATGATACTTTTTTGTTTTTAGTAACAGTTATTTTTAGTAACAGTTACATTTTCAGGACAGGATTTCAGGGGTCACCCCCCCCCTCTTTTTCTAAGGTCTAAGCAGTATGAGAAGGTGGAACCCGATCAATATATATGTGTTTATACTTTGTATCCCTGAATATGCAGAGACACAGCGTTCTCTCATTGATATTGATTATTTTCAGAATGTTACATTTTCAGGACCGGATTTCGGGGGTCACCCCCTCTTTTTCTAAAGTCTAAGCAGTATGAGAAGAAGGGGGGGGGACACCTAAAAAGAGAAGAAAATAAAAAGTCTGTCCTGAAAATGTAACTATTACTACCAACAAAAAAAAAAAAGCCATCCTAAACCGAACCCAGCCGTGTTGTTAGAAGCGCACTACTCCATCCGCCATGTATGAATATGCGCAGCGCAGTGTGTGGATTGGAGGGATCTGCTGCGTCTTCTGAGAAGAGGACCTGTCTGGCCTCAATACACAAACCCATTGTCGGCAGAAGCCAGGTGACAACCTGCCCTGTACAGAGCATCCCCCGGACCGACTCATTAACATAACACATGCAGGGGATTGGCATTGTTTAACCCTTTACCTTACCCTACGGCCAGGAAACAGAAAGGTTTGTAAACGGCCTAATTGTTTGTTTATCTACAAATATCTCCCCGATTCATTCTCATGAGGCCCCCATAAAGGACTTCCTAGGACGGAGTGCGGGGCAGGTGCCCTTTATATACAGAGAGGGGACACAATCTATAGAAACAATTAGTTCAAAGAGGGATGACAATGAGCTGTGAACAGGAGGCTGCTGTGAGCTGCAACCTGCAGCAAAGTGAAAAGTGAGTCATTTCATTCCTGGAACCTGAAATGATTTGAAGAGGGATCCAAAGCCAGGAACAGAAATGTTACAACGTACCGGTCCTTAGATGTGGCGGCTGCATTTGTTTTCTTTTTCCTTTTTCACCTGGTGATCCTGCCAGTAACACACTTCCTGTCCTAGGGTGACAACGCTTACTCGCTGTACTGTATCTATGGAGCGTTGTCACTCTAGGACAGGACTACAGAACGCCTCCCCTTTTCCTCTTCTCCATAACATAGGGGGGGGGGGGGTTCTATTTTCTCATCATTATTTACCTTTAGCATCATTATTGTCAAAGCCCAACTCCAGGAAAATTTTAAACGATCCCACACTCAGTGGCGGCGCCGCCCCCCCCATCCATGTGTCTGCCCCCCTAATCTACATGCACGGCGCCGGAGGCATGGATTCCAACGGTGGATTTTGTTTTTTTTGAAGCACGTGATCAGTGCCAGAGGCTCCAATAGGCTTCAAAAAAGGGTGGGCTCTGCGCCCTGATCCCACCCAGTTGTATGACAATAGCGAATGAATATTCATTATTATCACACTGACTCTCCTCCCAGCCAATCAGGAAGTGGGTAGTGAGACCCCTTTCCTGATTGCCTGGAAAAGAGAAGCGATTTTACTGGCCATTGGCCAGGAAGAGGGAGGAGACGTATGCATGGGCATCCGCAAGGGGGGGGGCAACTGCCCCCCCCTGGAAATTTCCTGGCCTGCTCTAAGAGGGGAATCTATGGGGGACCCTGGCCTGGCCTGCTCTAAAGGGGGATCTATGGGGACCCTGGCCTGCTCTAAAGAGGGTTCTATAGGGACCCTGCTCTAAAGGAGATCTATGGGGACCCTGCTCTAAAGGGGATCTATGGAGACCCTGGCCTGCTCTAAAGAGGGATCTATGGGGACCCTGCTCTAAAAGGGATCTATGGGGACCCTGCTCTAAAGGGGATCTATGGGGACCCTGCTCTAAAATGGGATCTATGGGGACCCTGCTCTAAAGGGGATCTATGGGGACTATGCTCTAAAGAGGGACCTATGGGGACCCTGCTCTAAAGAAGGATCTATGGGGACCCTGCTCTAAAGAAGGATCTATGGGGATCCTGCTCTAAAGGGGATCTATGGGGACCCTGCTCTAAAGAGGGATCTATGGGGACCCTGCTCTAAAGAGGATCTATGGGGACCCTGCTCTAAAGGGGATCTATGGGGACCCTGCTCTAAAGGGGATCTATGGGGACCCTGCTCTAAAGGGGATCTATGGGGACCCTGCTCTAAAGGGGATCTATGGGGACCCTGCTCTAAAGAGGGATCTATGGGGACCCTGCTCTAAAGGGGATCTATGGGGACCCTGCTCTAAAGAGGGATCTATGGGGACCCTGCTCTAAAGGGGATCTATGGGGACCCTGCTCTAAAGAGGGATCTATGGGGACCCTGCTCTAAAGGGGATCTATGGGGACCCTGCTCTAAAGGGGATCTATGGGGACCCTGCTCTAAAGGGGATCTATGGGGACCCTGCTCTAAAGGGGATCTTTGGGGATCCTGCTCTAAAGGGGATCTATGGGGTACCCTGGCCTGCTTTAAAGGGGGAACTATTGTGGTGAAAAGGGGTGGAGCATGGGTGACCTTAAAATGATGCCCCCCCCTTGAAAAAAAGTTCTGCGGATGCCCATGGACGTACAGCCGGAGGAGACTCACAGCCACTCAGGGAAGGAGGAGGTAAGGATGCTGTTCAGCAGCCAGCCGTCCATCCCGGGAGGGGGTGGTAGATTTGACTGCTGGCCGGCCATCCCGCGCGGGGGTGTTGGTCTTGCCGCCCCCCCCCGCCAAGTTTTCATGCACCAGCCACCACTGGTGGGGACAAGGGGTGGACAATAGGGGGGCGGCTGCCCTGGGTGCTGATTTTAAACCTAAAGGGAGGGGGGGAGCAATGTGTGATCTTAGCCCTGGGCGCTGGATGGCCTTGTCCCAGCACTGCCCACCCTGCAAGGGTTCATTGTTGGTTTTGTCTAGGAGAGAGGAAAGCGTTTTTACTGATCTGATCCTCCTCTCCCGCCCAGCAGATGGCGCTCCCTCGTGCCTTCACCACGCCCAATGATGACATCAGGACCTTAGACCAATGGTGTGTGGAGGAATAGAAGCTGCATGGAGGAGCGGAAGATCAGGTAAGTAAAACTTCTTATTTGCTGGTCTGATGATTTCCCAGGTCCTTCCTCTCCATCTGGCGGCGGTGGGCGGTCCTTACCTCTACAGTGAACTGTACCCTTGTAATGACATTACACTATGATCCCAGGCTGAATGATGACACAGACACGCCCCCAGGAGGCGGGTCCATGACAGCCTGGGCTCAGAGGAATCAGACTGAATGATGACACAGACACGCCCCCCAGGGGGTGTGCTGTATTATATTTGGCTTCTATGTTGTAAGGTGTTTTTGAATACATACAATATACATTTTATTTTACATTTGTATGTAATGCATCCAAGATTAATTTATACAGACCAAAGATATTTTATATTATTATTATTTTTTTTTTTTTTTATTATTGTTCTAATTTGATTGTGACATTATATTGTTATTTTTTTGTACATTACACTGTTATTTTTTATTTATTTTAATCTCATTGCTATCTTTAAAGAGGGTGTGCTCTATTATTTTGGTTTATTTATATATATATTTTATATCATTATTTTATTATTCTTCTCATTTGATAGTGATGTTATGTTGTTTTTTTTTTCTATTCCATTGGTATTTTTAAAAGGGGGTGTGCTGTATTATATTTAGTTTATATGATGTAAGGTGTTCTTGAATACATTTGTATATACTGCATCTAAGATCCATGTATACAGATCAAAGATTTTTTATATTATAATTTTATTATTGTTCTAATTTGAATGTGACAGTATCTTGTTTTTTGTTTTTATTTCATTGGTATGCACACATTTGTATGTACAGCATCCAAGATTCATTTTATAAAGATAAAAGATATTTTATATATTTTTTTTATTTACTTTGTTATTATTATTCTCATTTTATTGTGACATTATATTGTTATTTTTTATTTTTTTTATTTCATTGTTATTTTTAAAGGGTGTGTGCTGCATTATTTTGGTTTATATGTTGTGAGGTGTTTTTGAATACATTTGTATGTACTGCTGCATCCATTTAGATTAATTTATACAGATCAAAGATATTTTATATTATTATTGCTCTCATTTGATTGTGACATTATACTGTTATTTTTTTATTTGATTTTTTTTATTTCATTGGTATTTTTAAAGCGGGTGTGTTGTATTATTTTGGTTTATATGATGTAAGGTGTTTTTAAATACATTTGTATGTACTGCTGCATCTATTTAGATTCATTTATACAGATCAAAGATATTTTATATTATTATTGCTCTCATTTGATTGAGACATTATACTGTTATTTTTTTTTATTATTTTTTTTAATAAATTGTTTATTTAATTATTTATTTATTTTACATTATATTGTTGTTGTTTTTTTTTTTTTTTTTATTTCATTGCTATTTTTAAAGGGGGTGCGTTGTATTATATTTGGTTTATATGTTGTTTTTGAATACATTTGTATGTTCTGTATCCAAGATTTATTATAAGCCCCATGAGCCGGGGCCCTCCTATTCCGTTTGTATTGAACTGTATTGTAAATTGTGCTGCCCCCCCTCCTTTATATTGTAAAGCGCTACGTAAACTGTTGGCGCTATATAAATCCTGTATAATAATACTAATAATAATTATTTTATTTTTATTTTTTTACATTTTATTGTTGTTTTATTTTTTTATTTGTATTTTTAAAGCGGGTGGGCTGTATTATTTTGGTTTATTTCTTGTAAGGTGTTTTTGAATACATTTGTATGTTCTGCATCCATTTAGATTAATTTATACAGATCAAAGATATTTTATATTATTATTGCTCTCATTTGATTGAGACATTATACTGTTATTTTTTTTTTTTTATTATTTTTTTTAATAAATTGTTTATTTAATTATTTATTTATTTTACATTATATTGTTGTTGTTTTTTTTTTTTTATTTCATTGGTATTTTTAAAGGGGGTGCGCTGTATTATATTTGGTTTATATGTTGTTTTTGAATAAGTTTTTATGTTCTGCATCCATTTAGATTCATTTATACAGATCAAAGATATTTTATATTATTATTGCTCTCATTTGATTGTGATATTATATTGTTGTTTTTTTATTTTTATTTTTTATTTCATTGGTATTTTTAAAGGGGATGTGCTGTATTATTTTGGTTTATATGATGTAAGGTGTTTTTGAATACATTTTTATGTACTGCTGCATCTATTTAGATTCATTTATACAGATTAAAGATATTTTATATTATTATTGCTCTCATTTTATTGTGCGTTGTATTATATTTGGTTTATATGTTGTTTTTGAATAAGTTTTTATGTTCTGCATCCATTTAGATTAATTTATACAGATCAAAGATATTTTATATTATTATTGCTCTCATTTGATTGAGACATTATACTGTTATTTTTTTATTTGATTTTTTTTTATTTCATTGGTATTTTTAAAGCGGGTGTGTTGTATTATTTTGGTTTATATGATGTAAGGTGTTTTTGAATACATTTTTATGTACTGCTGCATCTATTTAGATTCATTTATACAGATTAAAGATATTTTATATTATTATTGTTCTCATTTTTATTGTGCGTTGTATTATATTTGGTTTATATGTTGTTTTTGAATACGTTTTTATGTTCTGCATCCATTTAGATTAATTTATACAGATCAAAGATATTTTATATTATTATTGCTCTCATTTGATTGAGACATTATACTGTTATTTTTTTTTTATTATTTTTTTTTAATAAATTGTTTATTTAATTATTTATTTATTTTACATTATATTGTTGTTGTTTTTTTTGTTTTTTTTTTATTTCATTGGTATTTTTAAAGGGGGTGCGCTATATTATATTTGGTTTATATGTTGTTTTTTAATACGTTTTTATGTTCTGCATCCATTTAGATTCATTTATACAGATCAAAGATATTTTATATTATTATTGCTCTCATTTGATTGAGACATTATACTGTTATTTTTTTTTATTATTATTTTTTTTTTAATAAATTGTTTATTTAATTATTTATTTATTTTACATTATATTGTTGTTGTTTTTTTTTTTTTTTTATTTCATTGGTATTTTTAAAGGGGGTGCGCTGTATTATATTTGGTTTATATGTTGTTTTTGAATAAGTTTTTATGTTCTGCATCCATTTAGATTCATTTATACAGATCAAAGATATTTTATATTATTATTGCTCTCATTTGATTGAGACATTATACTGTTATTTTTTTTTTTATTATTTTTTTTAATAAATTGTTTATTTAATTATTTATTTATTTTACATTATATTGTTGTTGTTTTTTTTTTTTTTTTTATTTCATTGGTATTTTTAAAGGGGGTGCGCTGTATTATATTTGGTTTATATGTTGTTTTTGAATACATTTGTTTGTTCTGCATCTAAGATTTATTATAAGCCCCATGAGCCGGGGCCTCCTATTCCTTTTTGTGTTGTAAATTGTGCTGCCCCCCCCCCTTTTTATTGTAAAGCGCTACGTAAACTGTCGGCGATATATAAATCCTGTATAATAATAATACTAATAATATAGATATATTTTTTTACATTATATTGTTGTTTTATTTGTATTTTTAAAGTGGGTGGGCTGTATTAATTTGGTTTATATGTTGTAAGTTTTTTTTTTTTTTTTCGTAACATTAACCACTTGCTACCCGAATGACGGCGAAGTGGTGTAGCTATTATCCAGGGACGCCGTCATATGACGGCCCACCAGAACAGCCTCTCTCGCGCCCCCGGGTTGCTAGGGCACGGCGTGACCCCGATCTCGGTAAAGAGTCAATGACGTGACTCTTTACCCATGTGATCAGCGGTGTCCAATCACAGCCGGTCACATGTAAATGAGAATTGTCATTATTCGGCTCTCCTCACTGTCAGAGGGTGAGGTGAGGAGAGCCGATAAGTGGCTCCTCCTCATAGGGGAGACAAGGACAAGTAATCAGGGCACTGATTACACAAAATGTAAATAAAGCGCCAATTACTGCCCGCCATCAGTGCCCATAGTACTGCCAGTCAGTGCCCTAGTCTAGGCACTGATGGGCACTGACTGGCAGCACTATGGGCACTGATTGTAGGCACTGATGGTGCTGCCCACCAGTGCCGCCCATCAGTGCCACCGTCAGTGCCCATCAGTGTCACCTGTCAGTGTCCATCAGTGCCGCCTGTCAGTGCCCATCAGTGCCGCCTCTCAGCGCCCATCAGTGCCGCCTATCAGTGCTCATCAGTGCCGCCTATCAGTGCTCATCAGTGCTGCCTATTAGTGCCCATCAGTGCGGCATATTAGTACCTCCTCATCAGTGCCACCTCATCAGTGCCCATCAGTGCAGCCTATCAGTGCCCATCAGTGCGGCATATTAGTACCTCCTCATCAGTGCCACCTCATCAGTGCCCATAAGTGCCACCACATCAGTGCCCATCAGTGCAGCCTATCAGTGCCCATCAGTGCCGCCTCATCAGTGCCCATCAGTGCAGCCTATCAGTGCCCATCAGTGCAGCCTATCAGTGCCCATCAGTGCCACCACATCAGTGCCCATCAGTGCAGCCTATCAGTGCCCATCAGTGCAGCCTATCAGTGCCCATCAGTGCCGCCTCATCAGTGCCCATCAGTGCAGCCTATCAGTGCCCATCAGTGCCGCCTCATCAGCGCACATCAGTGAAGGAGAAAAATTTACTTATTTTCAAAATTTACTCACAGAAAATAAGAAAAACTTTTTTTTTCTTCAAAATTTTTCTCTTTTTTTCTTTTTTTTTTTGTAAGAAATAAAAAACCCAGAGGGGATAATTAATAATAATAATATTGTTGAATAAAAAAATTAAGGGTAGCAGAAATTTCTTATTTTTTTTGTACCTTCAGCGTCTACCATGCCATGCGTGGCGCAGATAAGTGGCGTTTGACGTATCCAGTAGTCGGACCGCCCCTTCTTATCATTGATGACATCACACTATCACACGTTATCGGATGCTTTGCACACAAACACTGGGATTGTATGATTCCTGCACAGGAGAGTGTTTGGACCCCTATAATGGGCCCAGGCCAGGGGGGGGGGGTCCCAGGAGCTCTGACACCATTCCTGGCTACTGGAGCTCAGAGCTTGTTTGCAAGTCAATAGAAGTGACATGAAATCTCCTTTCAAAGCAAACAGGGAAATGGGAGGGGGGGGGGGAATTCACACCTCTGATGTGAGAGGGGAGCGGAGGTGTCAAATGCTAATCTGTGACCTGCAACCATCTCTGACAACGCAGAGGGGTGCGAGGAACACGCCGGATGGGGACATGTGTTGGCGTGTGTATGGAGGAACACGCCGGATGGGGACATGTGTTGGCGTGTGTATGGAGGAACACGCCGGATGGGGACATGTGTTGGCGTGTGTATGGAGGAACACGCAGGATGGGGACATTTGTTGGCGTGTGTATGGAGGAACACGCCGGATGGGGACATGTGTTGGCGTGTGTATGGAGGAACACACAGGATGGGGAAATGTGTTGGCGTGTGTATGGAGGAACACGCCGGATGGGGACATTTGTTGGCGTGTGTATGGAGGAACACGCAGGATGGGGACATTTGTTGGCGTGTGTATGGAGGAACACGCCGGATGGGGACATGTGTTGGCGTGTGTATGGAGGAACACGCCGGATGGGGACATGTGTTGGCGTGTGTATGGAGGAACACGCCGGATGGGGACATGTGTTGGCGTGTGTATGGAGGAACACGCAGGATGGGGACATTTGTTGGCGTGTGTATGGAGGAACACGCCGGATGGGGACATGTGTTGGCGTGTGTATGGAGGAACACACAGGATGGGGAAATGTGTTGGCGTGTGTATGGAGGAACACGCCGGATGGGGACATTTGTTGGCGTGTGTATGGAGGAACACGCAGGATGGGGACATTTGTTGGCGTGTGTATGGAGGAACACGCCGGATGGGGACATTTGTTGGCGTGTGTATGGAGGAACACGCCGGATGGGGACATTTGTTGGCGTGTGTATGGAGGAACACGCAGGATGGGGACATTTGTTGGCGTGTGTATGGAGGAACACGCAGGATGGGGACATTTGTTTCCCGTGTGTATGGAGGAACACGCCGGATGGGGAAATGTGTTGGCGTGTGTATGGAGGAACACGCCGGATGGGGACATTTGTTGGCGTGTGTATGGAGGAACACGCCGGATGGGGACATGTGCTGGCGTGTGTATGGAGGAACACGCCGGATGGGGACATGTGTTGGCGTGTGTATGGAGGAACACGCCGGATGGGGACATGTGTTGGCGTGTGTATGGAGGAACACGCAGGGTGGGGACATTTGTTGGCGTGTGTATGGAGGAACACGCCGGATGGGGACATTTGTTGGCGTGTGTATGGAGGAACACGCAGGATGGGGACATTTGTTGGCGTGTGTATGGAGGAACACGCAGGATGGGGACATTTGTTGGCGTGTGTATGGAGGAACACGCCGGATGGGGAAATGTGTTGGCGTGTGTATGGAGGAACACGCCGGATGGGGACATTTGTTGGCGTGTGTATGGAGGAACACGCCGGATGGGGACATGTGCTGGCGTGTGTATGGAGGAACACGCAGGATGGGGACATTTGTTGGCGTGTGTATGGAGGAAAACGCCGGATGGGGACATGTGTTGGCGTGTGTATGGAGGAACACGCCGGATGGGGACATTTGTTGGCGTGTGTATGGAGGAACACGCCGGATGGGGACATGTGTTGGCGTGTGTATGGAGGAACACACAGGATGGGGAAATGTGTTGGCGTGTGTATGGAGGAACACGCAGGATGGGGACATTTGTTGGCGTGTGTATGGAGGAACACGCCGGATGGGGACATGTGTTGGCGTGTGTATGGAGGAACACACAGGATGGGGAAATGTGTTGGCGTGTGTATGGAGGAACACGCCGGATGGGGACATTTGTTGGCGTGTGTATGGAGGAACACGCAGGATGGGGACATTTGTTGGCGTGTGTATGGAGGAACACGCCGGATGGGGACATTTGTTGGCGTGTGTATGGAGGAACACGCCGGATGGGGACATTTGTTGGCGTGTGTATGGAGGAACACGCAGGATGGGGACATTTGTTGGCGTGTGTATGGAGGAACACGCAGGATGGGGACATTTGTTTCCCGTGTGTATGGAGGAACACGCCGGATGGGGAAATGTGTTGGCGTGTGTATGGAGGAACACGCCGGATGGGGACATTTGTTGGCGTGTGTATGGAGGAACACGCCGGATGGGGACATGTGCTGGCGTGTGTATGGAGGAACACGCCGGATGGGGACATGTGTTGGCGTGTGTATGGAGGAACACGCCGGATGGGGACATGTGTTGGCGTGTGTATGGAGGAACACGCAGGGTGGGGACATTTGTTGGCGTGTGTATGGAGGAACACGCCGGATGGGGACATTTGTTGGCGTGTGTATGGAGGAACACGCAGGATGGGGACATTTGTTGGCGTGTGTATGGAGGAACACGCAGGATGGGGACATTTGTTGGCGTGTGTATGGAGGAACACGCCGGATGGGGAAATGTGTTGGCGTGTGTATGGAGGAACACGCCGGATGGGGACATTTGTTGGCGTGTGTATGGAGGAACACGCCGGATGGGGACATGTGCTGGCGTGTGTATGGAGGAACACGCAGGATGGGGACATTTGTTGGCGTGTGTATGGAGGAAAACGCCGGATGGGGACATGTGTTGGCGTGTGTATGGAGGAACACGCCGGATGGGGACATTTGTTGGCGTGTGTATGGAGGAACACGCCGGATGGGGACATGTGTTGGCGTGTGTATGGAGGAACACACAGGATGGGGAAATGTGTTGGCGTGTGTATGGAGGAACACGCAGGATGGGGACATTTGTTGGCGTGTGTATGGAGGAACACGCAGGATGGGGACATTTGTTGGCGTGTGTATGGAGGAACACACAGGATGGGGACATGTGTTGGCGTGTGTATGGAGGAACACACAGGATGGGGAAATGTGTTGGCGTGTGTATGGAGGAACACGCAGGATGGGGACATTTGTTGGCGTGTGTATGGAGGAACACGCCGGATGGGGACACGTGTTGGCGTGTGTAATATTTTTTATACATTGTATCGGATAAAAGATATGAGAGGAAGTCCTGGGCTGTCCTGTGAATGGAGACTCAAAGTATTTTCAGGCTTCATTCACACAGGCCAAGGGCTGTGTTTTCCCGCACAGGTCGTTCCCTGCACCCGGGGACACGCCCCCACACAGATGTCCAATCGGGAGCAGCGTCTGTGTCAGTGCAGCCATTGCACCCCAATAGACATGAATGGGACTCCCTGCATGCGGATGCACGGAACACCCCCCTCACATGGGTGTACATGGGTACACCTGCATGAACAAGACCATGGGCAGGGCCACTGATAGGGGGGGGGAACCACCAGTCCCCCAGGCACACAGGGGGGCCCCAACAGCGCGGGGAATCGGTGCGGTCCGGAGGGGCAATTACAGAAGGAAGTCCTGTGCGGCTCCCTGCAGCAGCTGAAAGCCATTTTGTCCTCCTCCTGCCAGCTTTCAGCTGCTGTGGGGAGATACACAGACACAGTTTCTCTGACAACGATCCCCCTCCCTGTTCTGCCTGCTTCTGAGCCCCCCCTCCCCTTCCCGTGTGCCCCCCTATTATTATAAAGGTCCCCCCGCAGCGCTGCTGGTCTCCCTGTCCTGTAAAAAAAAAAAAAAAATTGTAAAAAAAAAAAAATGAATAATTAAACGTAATAAATTTAAAAAAATTGTAAAAAAAAATAAAATAATTAAACATTGTAATAAATTTAAAAAAAAATAAATAAAAAAAAATAATTAAACATTGTAATAAATGAAAAAATTGTAAAAAAATAAAATAATTAAACATTGTAATAAATTTAAAAAAATAAAATAAAAAAAAATTAAACATTGTAATAAATGAAAAAAATTGTAAAAAAAAAATAAAATAATTAAACGTAATAAATTTAAAAAAATAAAATAAAAAAATAATTAAACATTGTAATAAATGAAAAAAAAATTGTAAAAAAATAAAATAAAATAATTAAACATTGTAATAAATTTAAAAAAATAAAATAAAAAAAAATAATTAAACATTGTAATAAATGAAAAAAATTGTAAAAAAATAAAATAAAATAATTAAACATTGTAATAAATTTAAAAAAATAAAATAAAAAAAAATAATTAAACATTGTAATAAATGAAATAAATTTAAAAAAATAAAATAAAAAAAATAATTAAACATTGTAATAAATTTTAAAAAATTGTAAAAAAATAAAATAATTAAACATTGTAATAAATTAAAATAAAATAAAAAATAAATAAAATAATTAAACTTTGTAATAAATTAAAAAAAATTTGTAAAATAAAATAAAATAATTGTAAAAAATTTTAACATTTAAAAAAAAAAAAAAAAAAAAGTTATACATTAAAAAAACAATAAATGTAAAAAACCAAAAGACGGGTTCTCTGTTATGTTTGTGTCCACTAATGATTATTTTAGTGTATTTTTTGTGAAAATATTTTTTTGATGAATTCAGGGGGTGGGGGGTCTGGGGCCCTGCCAAGTAGGGTGTATGGGGCCCCCCGTGATTTCTAACAGCAGCCCCGACCATGGGCAGCCCTCCCCGAGTTACACAACTACAAGTCCCATGAAGCATTGCAAGGCTGGCAGTTACAAGCATGACTCCCAAAGGCGAAGGCATGATGGGACTTGTAGTTCCTGCAAAAGCTGGAGGCCCACAGGTTGAGCACCCGTGCATCCCAAAAATGTCAAATATATTGCAGCTTACAGTCTTCAGAGGTGGTGGCTGCATTCGTTTTTTTTATTTTTTTCCACAGCATTTTCAGCAAATATATCAACATAGATTTATGGGAAAAGGTGAAATGAACCTTAAAACGTTTATCAGCCATTGTTCAGAAATAAAATTGTGCTCTCCTATATTTCAATCTAATAATAATGTCTTCTCTATAGAAGGGGGGGGGGGAGAAGGAGGGGGGGAGGAGGAGAAGGAGGGGGGGGAGGTGTCGCTCCAAATCCGTCATTATCCCCCCCGCTAGTCTCATTCATTAATCTACATTACAGCACAAAGTGTTATAATCCGATTTCTGTCACCTCTCAGCTAACACCTGATAGAGTTTCACTCTGATAATGAGATAGAGAGTCTGATCCACCTGTGTGATCCACCTGTGTGATCTACCTGTGTGATATATACCTGTCTGATCTACCTGTGTGATCTATACCTGTGTGATATATACCTGTGTGATCCACCTGTGTGATATATACCTGTGTGATATATACCTGTCTGATCCACCTGTGTGATCTATACCTGTGTGATATATACCTGTGTGATCCACCTGTGTGATGTATACCTGTGTGATGTATACCTGTGTGATGTATACCTGTGTGATGTATACCTGTGTGATCCACCTGTGTGATGTATACCTGTGTGATGTATACCTGTGTGATGTATACCTGTGTGATCTACCTGTGTGATGTATACCTGTGTGATGTATACCTGTGTGATCTACCTGTGTGATATATACCTGTGTGATCTACCTGTGTGATCTATACCTGTGTGATATATACCTGTCTGATCTACCTGTGTGATATATACCTGTCTGATCCACCTGTGTGATCTATACCTGTGTGATATATACCTGTGTGATCCACCTGTGTGATATATACCTGTGTGATATATACCTGTCTGATCCACCTGTGTGATCTATACCTGTGTGATATATACCTGTGTGATCCACCTGTGTGATATATACCTGTGTGATATATACCTGTCTGATCCACCTGTGTGATCTATACCTGTGTGATATATACCTGTGTGATCCACCTGTGTGATGTATACCTGTGTGATGTATACCTGTGTGATGTATACCTGTGTGATGTATACCTGTGTGATCCACCTGTGTGATGTATACCTGTGTGATGTATACCTGTGTGATGTATACCTGTGTGATCTACCTGTGTGATGTATACCTGTGTGATGTATACCTGTGTGATCTACCTGTGTGATATATACCTGTGTGATCTACCTGTGTGATCTATACCTGTGTGATATATACCTGTCTGATCTACCTGTGTGATATATACCTGCCTGATCCACCTGTGTGATCTACCTGTGTGATCTACCTGTGTGATATATACCTGTCTGATCTACCTGTGTGATCTATACCTGTGTGATATATACCTGCCTGATCCACCTGTGTGATATATACCTGTGTGATATATACCTGTGTGATCCACCTGTGTGATCCACCTGTGTGATCCACCTGTGTGATCTACCTGTGTGATCTATACCTGTGTGATATATACCTGTGTGATCCACCTGTGTGATCCACCTGTGTGATCTACCTGTGTGATCCACCTGTGTGATATATACCTGTCTGATCCACCTGTGTGATATATACCTGTGTGATCTACCAGTGTGATCTATACCTGTGTGATCTATACCTGTGTGATATATACCTGTCTGATCCACCTGTGTGATATATACCTGTGTGATATATACCTGTGTGATCCACCTGTGTGATATATACCTGTCTGATCCACCTGTGTGATATATACCTGTGTGATATATACCTGTGTGATCCACCTGTGTGATCCACCTGTGTGATCTACCTGTCTGATCCACCTGTGTGATATATACCTGTCTGATCTACCAGTGTGATATATACCTGTGTGATATATACCTGTCTGATCCACCTGTGTGATGTATACCTGTGTGATATATACCTGTGTGATCTACCAGTGTGATCTATACCTGTGTGATATATACCTGTCTGATCCACCTGTGTGATATATACCTGTGTGATCTATACCTGTGTGATCTATACCTGTGTGATCTATACCTGTGTGATCTATACCTGTGTGATGTACCTGTCTGATCCACCTGTATGATCTATGCCTGTATGATCTATGCCTGTGTGATCTATGCCTGTGTGATCTATGCCTGTGTGATCTATGCCTGTGTGATCTATGCCTGTGTGATCTATGCCTGTGTGATCTATGCCTGTGTGATGTATACCTGTGTGAGGTACCTGTTTGATATATACCTGTGTGATCCACCTGTGTGATGTATACCTGTGTGATGCATACCTGTGTGATCTACCTGTGTGATGTATACCTGTGTGATCTACCTGTGTGATGTATACCTGTGTGATGTATACCTGTGTGATCTACCTGTGTGATGTATACCTGTGTGATGTATACCTGTGTGATGTATACCTGTGTGATCTACCTGTGTGATGTATACCTGTGTGATGTATACCTGTGTGATGTATACCTGTGTGATGTATACCTGTGTGATGTATACCTGTGATACCTGTGTGATGTCCTTTCCATAGATCACTATATATTCAGATACAGATTGGTATATACCCATGTGATATATTTGCCATATGTCACTTTATAATACAATGCAGAGTAATATATACCTGCCATCAATCACTTGATAATGAAATACAAAGCTTTATACAGTATACCTGCCACAGATCACTATGAAATGACACCCATATTCATCTATACCTGTATAATGTACCAGGCATGAGTGACAATATTATATATATAATGTACCTTCCCAGAATATTTTTATATATAATATACCCTCCATGAATATTATATATAATGTACCTCTCATGGATGATAATAATATATAACGTACCTTCCATAGATAATATTACATATAATGTACCCTCCATGAATAATATATATAATGTACCCGCCATGAATAATAATAATAATATATACAGTATATATTGTACCCACCATGAATAATAATAATATATACAGTATATATTGTACCCGCCATAATAATAATATATACAGTATATATTGTACCCGCCATGAATATTAATAATAATATATACAGTTTATATTGTACCCACCATGAATAATAATAATAATAATAATAATAATATATACAGTATATATTGTACCTGCCATGTATAATAATAATAATAATAATAATATATACAGTAAATATTGGACCCATGAATAATAATAATAATAATAATATATATACAGTAAATATTGGACCCATAAATAATAATAATAATATATACAGTATATATATTGGACCCATGAATAATAATAATAATAATATATATAATTATACAGTAAATATTGGAGCCGCCATGAATAATAATAATAATATATACAGTATATATATATTGGACCCATGAATAATAATAATAATATATACAGTATATATTGGACCCATAAATAATAATAATAATAATATATACAGTATATATTGGACCCATAAATAATAATAATAATAATATATACAGTATATATATTGGACCCATGAATAATAATAATATATATAATTATACAGTATATATATATTGGGGCCGCCATGAATAATAATACATGTACCTGGCACACAGGTGAGAACAGGAAGGCAGGACATCCTCCATAGGGGTGGAGCGATCCCACCTGGACAATGCAGGGGGAGGGGGCGGTCCCGGGTGACGTCAGAGAGCCCTTTATAAGGAGTCGGGAGCCGGAGTCGGACACAATGTAGCGATCTATAGAGAGAGAAGTATCGGTGAGATCGCCGCTCAGATCCGTATAATAGAGCCGCACAGCGCCCCCCTCTGATCAGCACTCACATTGGGACTTGTACCCGCTTTTGTTGGAGACCCCCCCACCTCACCTCCCCCCGGGACCCCCATTACCGGCAATGGATACGTTCTATCTGTGGATCGCTCTGCTCTGCTCCTGCTTCGTCTCTGGTGGCGCCATCCAATGGCTGTAAGTAGAACTGCATTGCTCTGGGACTCCTCTCCGGAGATTTGCTGTATGGGGGCTTCTCTGGGACCCTTCCTTCAATATTTACTGTATGGGGGGGCTTTTGATAGTTGTAGTATGGGGGGGGGGCTCTGGAATCCCCCTCTTTAAAGAGTTTCTCAATGGGGGGGGGGGGGGGGGCTCTGGGACCCTGTCTCTAGAGTTGTATTATGGAGGGGGGGCTCTGGGACCCCCTCTCTAGAGAGTTTCTGAATGGGGGGCTCTGGGACCCTGTCTCTAGAGTTGTATTATGGAGGGGGGGCTCTGGGACCCCCTCTCTAGAGAGTTTCTGAATGGGGGGCTCTGGGACCCTGTCTCTAGAGTTGTATTATGGAGGGGGGGCTCTGGGACCCCCTCTCTAGAGAGTTTCTGAATGGGGGGCTCTGGGACCCTGTCTCTAGAGTTGTATTATGGAGGCGGGGCTCTGGGACCCCCTCTCTCTAGAAAGTTGTAGTGTGAAAGAGGAGGGGGGGGGGCTCTGGGACCCCCTTTCTAGATATGTGGTATGGAGGGGGGGGGGGGGCTCTGGGACCACCTTTCTAGAAAGTTGCTGAATGGAGGGCTCTTCTGGGACCCTGTCTCTAGAGTTGTAGTATGGAGGGGGGTGCTCTGGGACCCCTTGTCTAGAAAGTTGCTGAATGGGGGGGACTCTGGGACCCTGTCTAAAGAGTTGTATGGAGGGGAGCTCTGGGACCCCCCTATAGAAAGTTGCTGAATGGGGGGCTCTGGGACCCCCTCTCTAGATTAATGTGGTATGGAAGTGGGGGGCTCTGGGACCCCCTCTCTAGAGAAATGTGGTATGGAAGTGGGGGGGCTCTGGGACCCCCCTCTAGAGAGTTGTATGGAGGAGGGGCTCTGGGACCCCCCCTCTCTACAGAGTTGTATTAGGGGCTTTGGGACCCCCTTCTCCAGAGTTGCTATATGGGTGAACTCTGGGACTCCTTTCAAGTTAGTTGCTACATAGGGGGGCTGCTCTTGGACTCCTCTCCAGTGGGTTGCTGAATTAGGGGGGGGGGGTAGTGTCTAATTCTGGCTATCCAATCAGATTGTTGGTTTATCCTCCTGTGTATGTCTGTAGCTGATCAGGCTCGGGGTGTGCATGTGTTTTGTACGTGGATGTGAGCTCCGGCTCTCCTATGTATTGTCCTTTTAAACCCTAAACCTGCAGGTGAAATAATCTCTGGAGGTCCTTGTTCAGCCACTTCCTGTTATACGGTGACAACGCTCTGTCCCTTTCTCCCAATTCTGCTTGTGTTGTCACCCTGTCATGCAATCTTCATGCGCTGTATAAAGCAGAACTATGCTTGCCTGAACTCCAGTGCTGTGGCCTCCTGGAGCTTCTCGCTGTCCTCTACGGACGGACAGATTTCCCTTCTCTTCCTGATCTGCTGACCATTTTTCACCCAACTGGAAGTGAGGGAACATTTCCATGAAGTGCAGATAGAAAAGTCTGATGGGGGTTCCAGTCTTTCCATACAGTCCAGCAAAGAACATTTTTTTTATGGTCTGTGTTGCTATTGGTAGATTTATCCTCCTTTCCTGTCTGGTAAAACCACCGTCACCAGGACATTGGCGGTCAGCATTCTAGCAGATTCCGGCTCATGTCCACCTGGTGTGTGGATGGGCAGATATCATCTTATCTATGGAGCGTTGTACAGTGAATAGATAATACCAGATCTCCGATTTCTGCTTGTATGTACAAATTGGCGATCAGTTAGGGCCCATCTGTCAATATGCCCAGCCTTCCCTACAAATGTCCTTATCAGTACAGGAGCCAGGTCTTATCTTGTCTGTGGACCCTGAGATGCTGAGCCACAATCCCTGAACTCCCATTATCTTTTATTATCTGTTTGATGTCTGTGCTCTCCACTCCCAGCTCTATGGAGCTGGCCATAGACCAATGGTGGTCAACCTACTTGATATGGGAGGGGGGCTGACCTTGCAAAAGGGCTTCTTATAATGTAATGCAAGGCTGCGTTGGGGTGGCCAGGCGGTCCTCCTGCGTTGGGGTGGCCAGGGGTTCCTCCTGCGTTGGGGTGGCCAGGGGTTCCTCCTGCGTTGGGGTGGCCAGGGGTTCCTCCTGCGTTGGAGTGGCCAGGGGTTCCTCCTGCGTTGGAGTGGCCAGGGGTTCCTCCTGCGTTGGAGTGGCCAGGGGTTCCTCCTGCGTTGGAGTGGCCAGGGGTTCCTCCTGCGTTGGAGTGGCCAGGGGGTCCTCCTGCGTTGGAGTGGCCAGGGGGTCCTCCAGACATGCTACAGGAGAGGTTCAAAGATCATGCATACCCAAATCTGGCATAGGAGATGTAGGAGACTGAGGACATGCTTCAGGAGGCGGTCATAGACTGGAGACACATTACAGTAAACTGCTATTCTAACAGTCTAAAGTAGCCCTTCTCAGCCAGGGCTCCATGGAAATCCTAAGGTTCCTCCAGAGGTTGCAAGAGGTTGCTTGTGCTGTGGCTAACCAACCTCCTGTCTGATGGTTCCGTCAAAGAGCCCAGTCCATCACCACTTGGCAGAGCCAGTAGCATGACACCAATGATAGTCAAAGCTGTATTGGTGGCATTCTAACCACCACTGTCAGGGAGGGCATTCTTCTGTAGACCGCCACTGTCAGGGAGGGCATTCTTCCCGTAGACCACCACTGTAAGGGGACCTTCTTCCCGTAGACCACCACTGTAAGGGGACCTTCTTCCCGTAGACCACCACTGTAAGGGGACCTTCTTCCCGTAGACCACCACTGTAAGGGGACCTTCTTCCCGTAGACCACCACTGTAAGGGGACCTTTAAGGGGACCTTCTTCCCGTAGACCACCACTGTAAGGGGGGCATTCTTCCCGTAGACCACCACTGTTGGGGGGGCATTCTTCCCGTAGACCACCACTGTTGGGGGGGCATTCTTCCCGTAGACCACCACTGTTGGGGGGGCATTCTTCCCGTAGACCACCACTGTTGGGGGGGCATTCTTCCCGTAGACCACCACTGTTAGGGGTGCATTCTTCCTGTAGACCACCACTGTAAGGGGACCTTCTTCCCGTAGACCCCCCACTGTAAGGGGACCTTCTTCCCGTAGACTACCACTGGACTAATCGTAGCAGGGGTTCCCTGAGATGTAAAAATTTCAAGGGTTCCTCTTGGGTAAAAAGTTTGAGCAAGGCTGGCTTAAAGAATAGTTTTCTTAGGCTTAATTGAGCACCTAGGTAGGGAAAATGGACTATTGCCATATGTGGTCCCCAGGCTGCAGGTTGGGGTGGGGAAGGGGGAGAATGTAGATCATGGATTCCCAAACTATGGCCCTCCAGTTGTTCAGGAACTACAATTCCCATCATGCCTAGTCATGTATGTGAATGTCAGAATTTTACAATGCCTCATGGGATGTGTAGTCCTGCGGCAACTGCAGGGTCGTAGTTCGGGAATCCCTGCTGTAGATCATAGACCACCAGTTATGGCGAACGTTGGCACCCCAGATGTTTTGGAACTACATTTCCCATGATGCTCAACCACACTGCGGTGCATAAGCATCATGGAAATGTAGTTCCAAAACATCTGGGGTGCCAAGGTTCGCCTTCACTGCCCTAGACCATGAAACCTCAAACTGCGGCCCTTCAGCTGTTGCGGAACTAAACATCTCATGAGGCATTGTAAAACACTGGCCTTCTAAGACCGGACTAGGCATGATGGGAACTGTAGTTCCTGAACAACTGAAGGGCCAAAGTCTGAAGACCCCTGCCTTAGACTCTAGCTTATGCCCCGTTTCCACTGAGCGGATCGGTTCGGGTCGGTACGGTACGCTAATTTGAGAGTTTCCATTATGAAAGTGGCCCATACAACCGAACCAAACCGCACCATTCCTGGTCCTGCTTCAGATGTAGGGCCATAGGAAATGGTACGGTACGGTTAGGGCGGAGCTACTGGCGTCACGTGATAGATTCCACTGATTGGCGGACAGGAAAACTTCAATGCTCACGTCAAATGAAAGAGCAAAACAAACACCTCATTTGGTGTAAACCCCGCATGGTCCCTGGTGGCCCGACTTGCAGTGGAAACGATCACCTGAATAGGCCGGACCATTCTAACCCTTCCAAACTGTACCGAACCGTTCCGCTCAGTGGAAACGAGGCATTAGTTCTTTTAAGAGAACCAGTCTCCAGTGCCGGCTTATCAGGAGGGGGCAAACCATCATACAAGATTTTCTAACCTGTCCAGTCATAAGCTACGGTCAGTGGTGTTCCAATGTAGTGAGTCTTCTAATATTTTTAGTATTTTATGGTCAGTGGTGCCTGGCCAGGCCTGGTAGACCTCAGATCATCCTCCTGCAGTATTAGGACAGTTGCATACATTTCAAGGCCTCTGGGGTTTACTTCTCACTCTAGGTTGGGCATCTTGTCTAAAACACCCAACCCAGGCAGAAACTTAGACAACGACGACGTCTGAATTTTGGGATGCTTTGGTGCATCGGCAGCCCGTTCTTCTCAAAAAGCTCCCGTAGGGCAACTTGACACACATGCGTTATGACGTAAAAATTTAAGCAGGTCTTAAATTCCTTTTGGATAATACTGCATGGGATGGCAAGGGGGCCTCCTGCAAGGGGTGGTCTTCAGGAATGTTTTATAAAGCGTTTTTCATGTTCTTCAAGTCTTATGTAGCAATCAGTGGAACATTTGCTGTTCTTTGGTCTAATGGAATCTTTAAATCTTCTCCACCTTTCAGGGGTCTCACCATTAACGGCAGTTCTGTGGCCTGGAACGAGAGTGAACACTGCAACCTCCTCAAAGGACTGGTCCCTGACCAGATGCAGCTTTGCAGACGGAACCTGGAACTCATGCAGAGCGTCGTCACCGCCGCCAAACAGACAAAACATGCCTGCCAGATGACCTTGTCCGACATGCGCTGGAATTGCTCCTCCATTGAACTTGCACCTCACTTCACGCCGGACTTGCTGAAAGGTAAAACCTGAATGTGATCTTGCAATGTACAGAGATTCTTTTCGGAAGGAAATAAAATATGAACTTCTCTTGGTTTCTGGAAACCGGATTTACAAAGTTTCACCCCAAACTGGACTTAACCCTTTTATGACGGCTGAACACTTTTTGGTGTCAGAGGTGGGGTCTCTCCTGTGGTGCCACATATGTGGCATGTTCTTGTGCTTGGGAGCATGCTTGGTTGTGCACCCCAGCACCGAGACAAGCGGTCACTGACCGCTCCTGGTCTCGGAATATTGGGAGCTGGGAGGACCGGCTCTTGATATGTGAGCTTTACGAAAGGAAACTGCCTCTGTATGTTTTTGCTCTGCAACGAGGAAAAGATGCTGCTTTTTTTTTTTAAAGAAAACTCCAAAAAATGTTGATGGTGAACCCGTTTGGCCTTGGCACCCAGTCAGCTAAGGGGTGACCCAGTATATAGGGCATGGGAGTGGTTGATAACTTTTAAACTTACAAGAAAGGTTTCTGTGACCAGATAAGGGGGTACACTGGCCTTCCTGTATGGGACCTGAGCCCCATTAGTCCAACATGGGGGGGGGGGGCCCAGGCAACTTTATGGTGTAGGCCAGTGGTCTCCGAAATGCAGCCAGGGGGCAATATGTGGCCCTTTGCTTGCCCTTATCTAGCCTTTGGGGCACTATTCCACCAACTGACCCCAATGATGGGGGTACCATTCCCCCCTGCTGACCCCATAAATGGGCTCTATCCTTCCAATTGATACCCAACAATGGGGCACTAATCGTCTCGGTAAAACCAATGATGGGGTGCTGATGTCAAGGCGATTTCTACTCCCACTGGCCACAGTCCGGCCCCCCCTAAAGCCTGAAGGACAAGTAAACTGACCCTTTGCTTAGAAAGTTTGGAGACCCCTGGTGTGGGCAGTTCAAAAGCTTTTGATCATAGCTTACCAACCTGCCCCCCCCCTGTTTGCTATGCTTCAGTTTGTGAATGAGCAGGGAGCCTCTGTACAGAGTGCCTTCTGTGGTGCAGCTGAGGCTGCACACAAAGAATTGAGGATCTGCATTCTCCATCTTTTTCTCTGTCGAAGTGAGACTTCAGGGGTCTGTTTAGACCAGCCTTTCTCAACCTTTTCAACACCGAGGAGGAACCCTTGAAAGAAATTTCTGGTCTCGGGGAACCCCTGCTAAAAAGTTAAAAAGCTACAACTCATAACACATTAGTGTGACAGTCAGTGGGAAGAATGCTCCTTCCTCTTGCTGTCATTAGGAAGAATTACCCCTTACAGATAGCTAAAAGGAGCAAGGTGTCATTGGAAACTAATGTGAGAGGCAGAAATTGCCCATTTCGGGAGGAACCCCCTAGGCAGCTTCGGGAGGAACCCCCGTTTAGACCGTTGATATTTTACCAAAGCTCATTCACACAGGTACTCTCCCTGTGTGAATGAGTACTTTGCTCATGGGAGGGAGTACTTCTAGGAAAATTCTTCATGGATTTCCAGAAATCTAATCTGCATTAATCAATTGCTATGTTTCTATTTTTGTTTTTGGGTTTAGATCTAAAACTATTTTCTCCAGTTCGTCATGTTAAGGAGTATAATTTTTTATTTTTTTTCCTTCTTTCTCCAGGGACTCGAGAGTCTGCTTTCGTGTACGCGTTGGCTTCCGCTACCATAAGTCACACCATCGCCCGGGCCTGCGCTTCAGGAGAGTTGCCGACTTGCTCGTGTGGTGCCACGCCGGCTGAGGTTCCCGGGCCGAGCTTTCGATGGGGCGGATGTGGCGATAACCTGCGTTACGGCCTCCAGATGGGGTCAGCCTTCGTGGACGCTCCTATGAAGTCCAGCAAATCTGGAACACAAGCCACCAAAATTATGAACCTGCACAACAACGCAGTCGGCAGACAGGTGAGGCTCCTTTTTTTTTTTTTTTTTTTTTTTTTTTCTTTTTTGACTTGTCAACCATTCACATTGATGCATTGGAAGATCGGTGTTTTTAGACCTTGAAAACTTATAAACCCTCATTCAGTTTAAGATCTAACCTGAAGAACAAAACCTGTCCTACTGCAGCCAGTTCCTGGATGTGGTGGCTGCGTTGGGTTCCTGGTTGTGGCGGCTGCGTTGGGTTCCTGGTTGTGGCGGCTGCGTTGGGTTCCTGGTTGTGGCGGCTGCGTTGGGTTCCTGGTTGTGGCGGCTGCGTTGGGTTCCTGGATGTGGCGGCTGCGTTGGGTTCCTGGTTGTGGCGGCTGCGTTGGGTTCCTGGATGTGGCGGCTGCGTTGGGTTCCTGGATGTGGCGGCTGCGTTGGGTTCCTGGATGTGGCGGCTGCGTTGGGTTCCTGGATGTGGCGGCTGCGTTGGGTTCCTGGATGTGGCGGCTGCGTTGGGTTCCTGGATGTGGCGGCTGCGTTGGGTTCCTGGATGTGGCGGCTGCGTTGGGTTCCTGGATGTGGCGGCTGCGTTGGGTTCCTGGATGTGGCGGCTGCGTTGGGTTCCTGGATGTGGCGGCTGCGTTGGGTTCCTGGATGTGGCGGCTGCGTTGGGTTCCTGGATGTGGCGGCTGCGTTGGGTTCCTGGATGTGGCGGCTGCGTTGGGTTCCTGGATGTGGCGGCTGCGTTGGGTTCCTGGATGTGGCGGCTGCGTTGGGTTCCTGGATGTGGCGGCTGCGTTGGGTTCCTGGATGTGGCGGCTGCGTTGGGTTCCTGGATGTGGCGGCTGCGTTGGGTTCCTGGATGTGGCGGCTGCGTTGGGTTCCTGGATGTGGCGGCTGCGTTGGGTTCCTGGATGTGGCGGCTGCGTTGGGTTCCTGGATGTGGCGGCTGCGTTGGGTTCCTGGATGTGGCGGCTGCGTTGGGTTCCTGGATGTGGCGGCTGCGTTGGGTTCCTGGATGTGGCGGCTGCGTTGGGTTCCTGGATGTGGCGGCTGCGTTGGGTTCCTGGTTGTGGCGGCTGCGTTGGGTTCCTGGATGTGGCGGCTGCGTTGGGTTCCTGGATGTGGTGGCTGCGTTGGGTTCCTGGATGTGGTGGCTACGTTGGGTTTTCCCTTTTTGGGGTCCCCCCCTTTTTTTGTGCAAGTACCAAAATTCCCTGTTGATTCTGCCAGTAGGTGTTCTTGTATGGTATGTTATTGCTTGTAGATGGGACTTCTTTATTTCTTGGACACCTTGTCTAAGCATGTGCAACAAAACCAGTTTGCAAGTTCCTGTCCTTGGTGTTGAAGTATACTAGTGGGCTGACGTATATATTTTTTTCTGTAGGTCCTGATGGATTCCCTTGAGACAAAGTGCAAGTGTCACGGAGTGTCCGGTTCTTGCTCTGTGAAGACCTGCTGGAAGGGGCTCCAGGCTCTGCCACATATAGCTGATGAGCTGAAATCCAAGTACTTGGCAGCGACCAAAGTCATGCACAGACAGATGGGAACCCGAAAGCATTTGGTGCACAAGGAGCTGGACATCCGGCCCATTCATGACTCTGAACTGGTGTACCTGAACAGCTCACCGGACTACTGCACCCGAAATCCCAAGCTTGGGTCCTATGGAACACAAGACAGGTGAGCAACCAAGCTGCGTGCATTTTTTTTTTTTTTTTGTCTTTGCTTCCACAATACTCGATTCTCAGGAGTGATGGAAATACCGGAAGCTTTGGGGATGGGGAGGCCGATATTTGACCAAGGAGTATTGCTTCTGCAGGCAACCTAAGATTGTCCCAATGAGGCGATTTCATAATGTTACCAATACAAAGTAATAACTTCACATAGAACAATGGTAGCTCATCAACGCTACCCTTCCAGATCTCCACTGCTATCAATTTTATTGGATGCTTATTGGCCAACGTTGGATGACCAAATATAGTGATTGGCTTGTGCATGGAAAGCCAAAACCTCCCCCCACCCCCTTATCAAGTTGTTAAAGCAGATCTTGTATTGAGAAAGGGTTTGAAAATTTACTTTCATCATAAAGACACTTTTTTAATAAAAAAAATTCAAATGGGATTTATAATCCCATAATTAAAAAAAAAAAAAAAAAAAAAAAATTAATAGTTGCAGTATTTCTTTTTTAGTTGGTATTCAATTATTATATGATTGGTATTTAGTAGTAGGTCTTAGTATCTGGTCATTAGTATTCCAATGTCTAGTATCTGTTAGTATTTATGATTTTATTTATTAGGACTTGTATATATTCTATGAATAAATAATAAAAAAATAAAATAGATTTGTACTCCTGGTATATTAGTATCTGTCAGTTTTTCATGGTTTTATTTATTAGCATTTGTTAGTATTAATAAAATGCCAATAAATAGTATTTTATGTACGTTTTTAAAAATACGAAGACATAAGAACACTATATTTATATAAAAAAAAAAAAACAAACAAAATCCAACCATAAATGATAAACAAATACTGTGATAGTATTAGTATTTGTTTAATATTTATGGTTATATATAATTAATATAATTTTTTTTTTTTTGTATTTTTAAGACGTAGTATTAGTATGTTTAAAATACTATTATAATACGATGTGTTAAAAATACCAAGACGTACATAAAATACTAGTATTAGTATTTTTAACGCATAATCTAATTAATAGTATTTTATGTGTTTTAAAAATACTAAGGCCTACATAAAATGCTAAACAAAATAAAATCACAAATACTAATCAGTATTTATCATTTGTTTTAGTATTTATGGTTTTATTTTTTATTTATTTTTTGTATTTTATTTTTTGTATTTTATGCATGTCCTTCGTATTAGTATCTTTAACTCATAGTATTAATATAATAATAATAAATAGTATTTTAAAAATACTATGTCTTAAATTCTAATACCTACAGAAAATGCTAAAAAAACAAAATAAAAACCATAAATACTAATACTATCAGTATTTGTTTCATTTGTTTAGTATTTATGGTTTTATTTTGTTTTTTTAGTATTTTGTTTGTCCTTAGTATTAGTATTTTTTAACACCTAGTATGTGTTTTTAAAAATACTAAGACCTACATAAAATGCTAAACAAAATAAAATCACAAATACTAATCAGTATTTATCATTTTGTTTTAGTATTTATGGTTTTATTTATTTATTTTTTTGTATTTTATTTTTTATTTATTTTTTGTATTTTATGCATGTCCTTCATATTAGTATCTTTAACTCATAGTATTAATATAATAATAGTATTTAAAAAATACTAATACTATGTCTTAAATTCTAATACCTACAGAAAATGCTAAAAAAACAAAATAAAACCATAAATACTAATGCTATCAGTATTTGTTTCATTTGTTTAGTATTTATGGTTTTATTTTGTTTTTTTAGTATTTTATGTTTGTCCTTTAGTATTAGTATTTTTTAACACCTAGTATGTGTTTTTAAAAATACTAAGACCTACATAAAATGCTAAACAAAATAAAATCACAAATACTAATCAGTATTTATCATTTGTTTTAGTATTTATGGTTTTATTTTTTTTATATTATATTTTTTATTTTATGCATGTCCTTCGTATTAGTATCTTTAACTCATAGTATTAATATAATAATAATAATAATAATAATAATAAATAGTATTTTAAAAATACTAATCCTATGTCTTAAATTCTAATACCTACAGAAAATGCTAAAAAAAAAAACAAACCATAAATACTAATACTATCATTTGTTTAGTATTTATGGTTTTATTTTGTTTTTTTAGTATTTTATGTTTGTCCTTTAGTATTAGTATTTTTTTAACACCTAGTATGTGTTTTTAAAAATACTAATACGTTGTCTTAAATACAAATACTAAGACCTACATAAAATACTAAAAAACCAAAATAAAGCCATAAATACTAGTATTTGTTTAGTATTTATGGTTTTATTTTTTTTTTTTTTTTTTTTTTTTTGTATTTTTATTAACACAATCGTAATATAATGGTATTTTATGTGTTTTTAAAAATACTAATACGAAGATCTACATAAAATACTAAACAAAAAAAAAAACAAAACTATAAACTAAACAAATACTATCAGTATTTCTTTAGTATTTATGGTTTTATGTATGTCTAAATTGTATTTAGTATTTCGGTTAGTGTTGGGATTTATTAGGTTTTTGGTTTTTATACTTTATTTATTAGTTTTAATTACCAACAGTTCTGTACAGTCATTAGCAAGATCTTATAAATGCTCCAATCAACTAATTGCCAGTCCATCCAGAACTAAGATTTTGATGGGTTTTTTGTATCTGTGATCCATTCTTTTAGGCCAAATTTTCATATCATTGAGTTGCAGTAATTCAATGTAACCTACATCAATCCATGGTGCCTTGCGGTGTTTTCCCCTGGCTCACTTTTTAACTTATTATTATTATTATTATTATTATTATTATTATTATTATTATTATTATTAATTTTTTTTTTTTTTTTTTTTTTTTTTTTACGTGGATTTTGAGTATTAGGTGGCTGTCTAGCTTAGTGATTTTCCCCCCCCCCCCCCTTTTAGCGGCCCCTTCTTTCTTTCTTTATTTATCCCCCCCTCCCCAGCTAACTTAACAACAATTTAATTTTTTTTTTTTTTTCCCCCCTCTTAGCCGCCCCCCCTTTATTTATTTACCCCCCCCCCCGGCTCACTAACAATTTTATTTATTTATTTTTTTCTCCTAGACTCTGCAACAAAACGTCGGTGGGCAGTGACAGCTGTAACTTGATGTGTTGCGGGCGCGGCTACAACGTCTACACGGAGACCATCGTGGAGCGCTGCCAGTGCAAATACCACTGGTGCTGCTACGTCATGTGCAAAAAATGCGAGCGGACGGTGGAGCGATACGTCTGTAAATAAAAAACGCTTTGCGCAGTTTTTTTCTGGATTGAAGGGGCTTTGGGGGCCCCCAAAAAAAAAATATTTTATTATCAGTACTTGTGTGAGAAGGCGGAACAATGCTGGTACTCTTCTGGTTTTGGTTGGTGATGACGGGAGAGTCGGCCAGCGGCAGTTGGGAGAATCGGCTTCCGATAAAAGACTCTTCGTCCAATTGGAGACCTCGGAGGGACGCCGCCATCAGGGACGCCGCTAGGAGAGAATTTATCAGGCGTTGGGCTGGCGGTCTGCGAATATTGCACTGGATTTCATGGGGAACCTCGCAGACCCATATGGTACCCCGGACACCCCCATAACCTAAATCCCTAGACCTTCTTTTTTTTTTTTTTTTTGGACTTTATACAGATCGCAAATTCAAACCATTAAGTTGACATTTGCTGTGCCTGGGGGGTTCAATGATTAGGCGGCCCACTTATTTCGAATGGGCTGCTTGCACACAGAACTCTGCATGTACCATTTGTTGAATGCTGCACGTCACATGTGGTGTGTTTTCTATTGGCTGCCACTTCACAGCCCCTTTTTTGGGTTTTCATTCAAATTTAATTGCACCGTGGGGTATAAATTTATAGGGTTTTTTATGGTTTTTCAAATTTTTTAAGGATTCTTGTATATATTTTTTTTAGTTATTCAGCAGCAGCAAATGTACATTCGTTCTGTGAGAACCAATCAGCTGTGAGCAAAATCAAATGTTCATAAAGGGAAACTATTCTGCGATTTTAATTCATTTTTAATATTTAAAGAAAACTTAACCCCCCCCCCCCCCCCTCTCATCCATGTCTCCATGCTTTATATTGATAGATCACTTTAAACCCTCCCACATTTCTAGCCACGGCCATCTTGAGTAAGGGCAGATGGTTCATTGTATCATTTACCTCCTGGAGTCCACTTGCCCTTAGCTCGGGGGGGGGGGGGGGGGTGGAGGGTGTAATTAGCTGAGAAAGCAGTGAGCAAAATCAAATGACAACCCCCCCCCCCCCCCCCACAAATCCATCCATGTCTCCATGCTTTAAATTGAGAAATCACTTTAAACCCCTCCCACATTTCTAGCCACGGCCATCTTGAGTAAGGGCAGATGGTTCATTGTATCATTTACCTCCTGGAGTCCACTTGCCCTTAGCTCGGGGGGGGGGGGTGGAGGGTGTAATTAGCTGAGAAAGCAGTGAGCAAAATCAAATGACACCCCCCCCCCACAAATCCATCCATGTCTCCATGCTTTTAAATTGAGAAATCACTTTAAACCCCTCCCACGTTTCTAGCCACGGCCATCTTGAGTAAGGGCAGATGGTTCATTGTAGCATTTACCTCCTGGAACCCACCTGCCCTTGGCTCAGGCATGCGGGGGGGGGGGGGGTCGGGTGTAATTAGCCAAGAAAGCTGTGAGCAAAATCAAATGTCCCCCCCCCCCCCCCCCCCCCAAATCCATCTATCCATGTCTCCATGCTTCATATTGAGACATTACTTTAAACCCCTCCCACGTTTGTAGTCATGGCCATCTTCAGTAAGGGCAGATGGTTCATTTACTTCCTGGAATCCACCTGCCCTAAGCTCAGGCATGCGCGGGGGGGGGGAGTTGGGGTGTAATTAGCCAAGAAAGCTGTGAGCAAAATCGAATGTTCATAAAGCGATGCTACTCTGTATCGGAGTGCCACAAACAAACGCTATTTGACTAATTTTTAATATTCAAAGCAAACTTGACCCTTCCCCCCCCCCCCCACACACACACACATTCATCCATGTCTCCATGCTTTGTTGGGGAATCACTTAAACACCCCCCCCCCCCTTCTAGCCACGGCCATCTTGAGAAAGGGCAGATGGTTCACTGTGGCATTTACTTCCTAGAATACCACCTGCCCTTAGCTCAGGCATGCGGTGGGGGGGGGGGGGGTGGTGATTAGCCGAGGAAGCTGTGAGCAAAATCAGATAATCCTAAAGTGAAAGTATTCTGTATCGGAGTGCCAAACTGAACCCGCTATTTTGTATCGAAGTGCCACAAACTGAAAACACTATTTAATTTGTTGTTAATATTCAAAGCAAACTTAACCCCCCCCCCCCCCCCCCCATGTCCATCCATCCTTTATATTGAGAAATCACTTTAGACCCCTCCCACGTTTATAGCCACGGCCATCTTGAGTAAGGGCAGATTGGTTCATTGTAACATTTACTTCCTGGAATCCACCTGCTCTTAGCGCTCAGGCATGCAGAGGGGGGGGGGGGTGTAATATGCCAAGAAAGCCCCTCCTGAAGACTCCTGGGATGTATGACCTCATTTTAGCCTAGGCCAGAAAGCAGGAAGCACAATGATTAAGCCCCCTGTGGTCACACCAATCTCAAGTCGCATCCTATTGTCTGTATTGGAAGCAGTCCAATCGGTTCAGTGCCGTTGAGTAACGCCAATTTTTTTAAAATAGTTCCTGCACTTTTTTTGCCAGTTGGGGTGTGACTTGCATAGACATGCATGAAGTCGCACAGATGCTGAGTCGCACCTGAAGCGGCACTGAAATTCTGCTTTTGAAATTGCGCGGCTTCCAGTGAAGTAGCATGGATTTCAATGTTGCGATTGGTAAAAATTGTTCGTGTTGGATATCGAATTCCACTTATAAGCCATTTTTCTCTTCCAGTAGAATTTTTTTTTCTTCAAATTTAATATTATGGCCACTAGATGGAGCTGAAGATCGCAGGAAATATCTTAGTAAGAAGAGATGTAACAATTCTAAAGCTGGCTGGAGGAATTGCCAAATCCAACTGGGATCCTGTAGTAGCAATGATTGCTAATTCCCTCCAGAGGGAGCTAAAGATCACGGGAAATATTTCCATAAGCAGATACAATGTAACCATTCTAAAGGAAGCTGGCAGGATTGGCAGGTGACTAGGATCCTGTAGTAGCAATAATTGCCTCCAGAGGGAGCTAAAGATAATAGGAAGTATTTTAGCAAGGAGATACAATGTAACCATTCTAAAGCACGGCTGGCAATCTGATATTCCCTGGATCAACTCTGACCAGAGAGAACCTGACTTCACCTCTTGGTGCTGGGTGGACGTTGGGGATGAGCGACCGCATATTTGCGTGCATTAGTGCAAATACAGCTGTGCCGAGAGCGCGTTGCTAGCGGACAGGGAGCCTTCCGATCATGTGACCGCCTATCACGGTGGTCACATGATCACAGACCCCCCCCCCCCTGGCATCCTAAACCCCATAAAGGGCTGGGAGGCGCGCCGATTTTGCGCTCAATGTAGTTTTTGCTGGCTATACAAATATTTGAAAAAAGAATATTAAAAAAAAAAAATAAATTACAATGCTAAAATTTTTAATATTAAAAATACAAAATTGCAATCCTAAAATATTTTGTTTATAAATATTAAATACAAAATTACAATCCTAAAATATTTTTAATATTAAAAATACAAAATTGCAAACCTAAAATATTTTGTTTATAAATATTAAATACAAAATTACAATCCTAAAATATTTTTAATATTAAAAATACAAAATTACAACCCTAAAATATATTATAAAAAATACAAAATTGCAACCCTAAAATATTTTGTTTATAAATATTAAATACAAAATTACAGTCCTAAAATATTTTTAATATTAAAAATACAAAATTGCAAACCTAAAATATTTTGTTTATAAATATTAAATACAAAATTACAATCCTAAAATATTTTTAATATTAAAAATACAAAATTGCAACCCTAAAATATTTTGTTTATAAATATTAAATACAAAATTACAATCCTAAAATATTTTTAATATTAAAAATACAAAATTGCAACCCTAAAATATTTTGTTTATAAATATTAAATACAAAATTACAATCCTAAAATATTTTTAATATTAAAAATACAAAATTGCAACCCTAAAATATTTTGTTTATAAATATTAAATACAAAATTACAATCCTAAAATATTTTTAATATTAAAAATACAAAATTGCAACCCTAAAATATTTTGTTTATAAATATTAAATACAAAATTACAATCCTAAAATATTTTTAATATTAAAAATACAAAATTGCAACCCTAAAATATTTTGTTTATAAATATTAAATACAAAATTACAATCCTAAAATATTTTTAATATTAAAAATACAAAATTGCAACCCTAAAATATTTTTAATATTAAAAATACAAAATTGCAACCCTAAAATATTTTGTTTATAAATATTAAATACAAAATTGCAACCCTAAAATATTTTTAATAT
Organism: Pelophylax lessonae; assembly: GCF_965119305.1. Lineage (NCBI taxonomy): Eukaryota > Metazoa > Chordata > Amphibia > Anura > Ranidae > Pelophylax > Pelophylax lessonae. Next base: position 299,285,711 of record NC_138774.1, read on the forward strand.
TAAAAATACAAAATTGCAACCCTAAAATATTTTGTTTATAAATATTAAATACAAAATTACAATCCTAAAATATTTTTAATTATTATTAAAAATACAAAATTGCAATCCTAAAATTTCTTTTATAAATGCACCCCATGTGAGGCTTGTGGTGGGTTTTTTTTTTTTTTGGGGTGGGGGGGTTAGGTCTAGGGTTTTCGGGGGATTTCAGGGGTGGGGGGGTTAGGTCTAGGGTTTTCGGGGGATTTCGGGGTGGGTGGGGTTAGGTCTAGGGATTTCGGGGTGGGGGGTTAGGTCTAGGGATTTAGGACGGCTCCTCACAATGTTGGTAGCTGGCACTGTCCGATGTAAATATGGAAGGTATTTTCAGAGGAATGATTGTATATTGCGCGTGAATGTAAATATTTTATAAAATGTAATTTTTATATATATATTTTTTTTAATAAATATTATTTTTTGCTTCTGCAGACTTGCGTTGTGTAAAATGAATTTTTATCTTTGATAAGTGGTGGAGTGGCTTGTTGCCTGGAGAGGAGGGGGAGGGGGAGGGGGGGTGTTAAAAACTGTTTTTAAATGCTGAGATTAAAGTGTGTCCATCCTTTCATGGCTTCCATCCTGCACCTGTGGGGGGTACAAGTGCGGCAGCTGTATAGGGGGGGGGGGAGGGGTTGGCAGGTGCCTGTTGAGGAGCAGCTGCTCTGGTTGAGTATAGGCCGGGGAGATATTTGGTCTCTGGGTCCTCCCGGGGAGTCTGCAATCCTCAGAATTCCAACATTTTTTACTGCCGAAAATACCGGCCATCTTTTATTTGGCTTCCTGGTCCTATAATTACTCCAATGGTGGGGAAGGCCTGGAGTCGGATGCCTCCCTCTGTGCGGAGTCCAGGAATAACTCTGGAAGAAGACCCCCCCCCCCCCTCCTCCTCCTGGGCTCAGATTTATGGCTGCCCTATAACCCCTCCGGCTGCTCTCCGTGGGGGGTTCTGCCATCAGGTCCAGACTCAGGAATTTTAATATGGTGGTCGTTGGACAGAGAAAATTAATGGGGGGGGGGGGGGGGGGGAGTCCAGTGAAGTTCTGAAGATGGTGGATGACTTGGAGGTGAACCTTATCCTTGGTTACCGTCTTCTTTAATTTGGCCAACAAGTCACATTTTCAGGATTTGATTTTTATGGGTCTCCACCAAGCAGTTCAAGATGGAAAGGGGGGGGGGGGGTAGACACGTCGCTAAAAATGCCATAGACTCAACTCAATTGGGTTATTGCAAGGTGCAAAATTCAGCTCCCAATGAAGTGAGTGGCCTCAGGTGATATGGGGGTGCATGCGCTCGGGGTGGAGGAGTTGGTGGTGGTGGTGAACCTTACCATTGGGTTGGGTACGGTCTTATTTTATTTGGCCATAGGTCACATTTTCAGGATTTGATTTTAGGGGTCTCCACCATTCTTAGTCCAAGCAGTTCAAGATGGGAAGGGGGGGGGGGGTAGACACTTCGATAAAAATTCCATGGACTCCACTCAATTGGGGTGCTGCTAAGGGCAAAATTCAGCTCCAATCAATCCCCAGTGAAGGGAGTGGCCTCAGGTGATATGGGGGTACATGTGCTTGGGGTGGAGGAGCTGGTGGTGGTGAACCCCATCATTGGGTACGGTCTTATTTTATTTGGCCAATGGTCACATCTTCAGGGTTTGATTTTAGGGGTCTCCACCATTCTTCCTGGTCCAAGCAGTTTGAGATGGGGGGGGGGGGGGGGTTAGACTGATAGCAGCAACCCAATCTGATAGCAGCAACCCAATTTAGTTGGCGTCCATGGCATGTTATCAGCCTAACCCCCCCCCCCCTTAACATCTCAAACTGCTTGGACCAAGAAGAATGGTGGAGACCCCTAAAATTAGATCCTGAAAATGTGACCATTAGCCAAATAAAATAAGACGGTAACCAATGGTAAGGTTCACCTCCCATCAACTCATCCACCTCCACCCCACACATGCACCCCCATATCCCCGGAGGCCAGTCACTTCAGTTGGGGTCAATTGTAGCTGAATTCTGCACTTAGCAGCACCCCGATTGAGTTGTGTCCATGGCAAGTTATCGGTCTAACCATCCCCCCCCCCCTCCATCTCAAACTGGTTGGACCAAGAAGAATGGTAGAGACTCCTAAAATCAAATCCTGGAAATGTGACCATTGGCCAAATAAGACGGTAACCAAAGATGAGGTTCACCTCCACCCCGAGCAAATGTACCCCCATATCGCCTGAGGCCAGTCACTTCACTGGGGATAGATTGTAGCTGAATTCTGCACTTAGTAGCACCCCAATTGAGTTGTGTCCATGGTATGTGCAGAATTCAGCTACAATATATCTCCAGTGAAGTGAGTGGCCTCAGGTGATATGGGGGGGTGCATGCGCTCGTGTGGAGGTGGCTGAGTTGGGGGTGGTGAACCTTATCATTGGTTACCGTCTTATTTGGCCAATGGTCACATTTTCAGGATTTGATTTCAGGGATCTCTACCATTCTTGGTCCAACCAGTTCGAGATGGGAGGGGTGGGGAGAGACGCCCTAAGAAAAATACCATGGACTCCACTCAATTGGGTTGTTGCTAAGTGCAATATTCAGCTACAATCAATCCCCAATGAAGTAACTGGCCTCAGGTGATATGGGGGGGGGGGGGTGGATGAGTTGGGGGTGGTGAACCTTATTGGGCACCGTCTTAATTTGGCCATAGGTCACATGTTCAGGATTTGACTTTAGGGGTCTCCACCATTCCTCCTGGTCCAAGCAGTTTGAGATGGAAGGTGGAGAATGGTTAGACTGATAACGTGCCATGGACGCAACCCAATTGATTTGCTCCTATCAGTCTAACCATTCTCCCCCTTCCATCTCAAACTGCTTGGACCAGGAGGAATGGTGGAGACCCCTAAAGTCAAATCCTGAACATGTGACCTATGGCCAAATTAAGAGGGTACCCAATAAGGTTCACCACCCCCAACTCATCCACCCCCCCCCCCCCCCATATCACCTGAGGCCAGTTACTTCATTGGGGATTGATTGTAGCTGAATAAGATAGGTTTACCACCCCAACTCATCCACCTCCACCCCGAGCACATGCACCCCCCCCCCCCATATCACCTGAGGCTACTGACTTCATTGGGGATTGATTGGAGCTGAATTTTGCACCTAGCAGCAACCCAATTGGGTTGCGTCCATGGCATGTTATCTAACCACCCCAACCCCCCCCATCTCAAACTGTTTGGACCAAGAATGGTGGAGACCCCTAAAATCAAGTCCTGAAAATGTGACCATTGGGGAAATAAAGGATGGTAACCAATGAGAAGGTTCACCTCCACCCTCAGCGCATGCACCCCTATATTACCTGAGGCCAGTCTATCCACAGGGGATAGATTGTAGGTGAATTCTGCACTTGGCAGCAACCCAGTTGAGTTGCGTCCATGGCATTTTTTTAGGGTGCGTCTCTTCCCCCACCCCCCCCAAAAATCTCAGACTGGTTGGACCAAGAATGGTAGATGCCTGAAAATGTGACCATTGGGGAAATAAAATAAGGCTGAAACTAATAAGGTTCACCACCACCCCATGCACCCCATATCAGCTGAGGCCGGTCACTTCACTGGAGAATTCCGCACATGCCAATCCATCTCCAGGGAAGTGACTGGCCTCAGCTAATATGGGGGGTGGGGGTGCATGAGCTGGTGGCGAACCTTTTATTGGTTAGTCTTATTTTATTTCACCAATGGTCACATTTTCAGGATCTGATTTTAGGCGTCTCTACCATTCTTGGTCCAACCAGTTTGAGATGGGGGAGGAGAGAGAGAGAGAGAGACCCCCTAATAAAATGCCATGGACGAAACTCAGTTGGGTTGCGTCCATGGTATGTTGCGTCCATGGTATGTTAAATCAGTCTAACCCCCCCCCTTTTCATCTCAAACTTCTTGGACCAAGAATGGTGGAGACCCCTAAAATCAAATCCTGAAAATGTGACTATTGGCCAAATAAAATAAGACCGTACCCAATGATGAGGTTCACCTCCAACTCATCCACCTCCACCCCTCACGCATGCACCCCCCATATCACCGGAGGCCAGTCACTTCAATTGGGGTGAATTGTAGCTGAATTCTGCACTTGGCACCCCAATTGAGTTGCGTCCATGGCATGTGAAGTGTGGAATTCAGCTACAATTGATCCCAACTGACCTCAGCTGATATGGGGGTGCATGAGCTGGTGGCGAACCTTTATTGGTTACCATCTAATTTTATTTCACCAATGGTCACATTTTCAGGATCTGATTTCAGGCGTCTACCATTCTTGGTCCAACCAGTTTGAGATGGGGGAGGAGAGAGAGACCCCCCCCCCTAATAAAATGCCATGGACAACTCAGTTGGGTTGCGTCCATGGTATGTTAATCAGTCTAACCCCCCCCCCCCCTTCCATCTCAAACTGCTTGGACCAAGAATGGTGGAGACTCCTAAAGTCAAATCCTGAAAATGTGTTCTTTGGCCAAATAAAATAAGACAGTAACCAATGGAAAGGTCCACCTCCACCCTACGCACATGGACCCCCCCATATCACCTGAGGCCAGTTACTTCAATTGGGGTCCATTGTAGCTGAATTCTGCACTTAGCAGCAACCCAATTGAGTTGGCGTCCATGGCAGGTTATCAGTCTAACCATCTCGCCCCCCCCCCCCCCCATCTCAAACTGGTTGGACCAAGAAGAATGGAGGAGACTCCAAAAACCAAATCCTGGAAATGTGACCATTGGCCAAATAAGACGGTACCCAAAGATGTAAGGTTCACCTCAACCACACGCGCATGCACCCCCCATATCACCAGAGGCCAGTCCCTTCAATTGGGGTGAATTGTAGCTGAATTCTGCACTTAGCACCCCGATAGAGTTGCGTCCATGGCATGTGAAGTAAGGAATTCAGCTACTATTGATCCCAACTGAAGTGACTGATCTCAGGTGATATGGGGGGTGCATGAGCTTGGGGTGGGGGGTGTATGAGCTGGTGATAAACCTTAATGGTTACGGTCTTATTTTATTTCACCAATGGTCACATCTTCAGGATTTGATTTGAGGCGTCTCTACCATTCTTGATCCAACCAGTTTGAGATGGGGGAGGAGATGAGAGACACCCTAATAAAATGCCATGGACGAAATTCAATTGGGTTGCATCCATGGTATGTTAATCAGTCTAACCCCCCCCCCCCCCTTCCATCTCAAACTGCTTGGACCAGGAAGAATGGCGGAGACCCCTAAAATCAAATCCTGAAAATGTGACCATTGGCCAAATCAAATAATGGTAATCAATGATAAGGGTCACCTCCATCAACTCATGCACCCCCACCCCATGCGCATGCACCCCCATATCACCGGAGGCCAGTCACTTCAGTTGGGGTGAATTGTAGCTGAGTTCTGCACTTAGCACCCCGATTGAGTTGCGTCTATGGCATGTGAAGTGTGGAATTCAGCTACAATTGATCCCAACTGTCCTCAGCTGATAAGGTTCACCCCAAGCTCATGCACCCCCATATCACCTGAGATCAGTCCCTTCAGTTGGGATCAATAGTAGCTGAATTCCAAACTTCACATGCCATGGACACAACTCAATTGGGGTGCTAAGTGCAGAATTCAGCTACAATTCACCCCAACTGGCCTCAGGTGATATGGGGGTGCATGTTTGTGGGGTGGGGGGTGTATGAGTTGGAGGTGAACCTCATCATTGGTTATCGTATTATTTTATTTGGCCAATGGTCACATTTTCAGGATTTGATTTTAGGGGTCTCCACCATTCTTGGCTCAACGAGAGAGAGAGAGACACCCTAATAAAAAGCCATGGACGAAACTCAATTGGGTTGCTTCCATGTAACCTCCCCCCCATCTCAAACTGCTTGGACCAGGAAGAATGATGGAGACCCCTAAAGTCAAACCCTGAAAATGTGACCATTAAAGTAAGACGGTAACCAATGATAAGGGTCACCTCCATCAGCTCATGCCCCCCCCCCCCCCCATATCACCGGAGGTCAGTCACTTCAATTGGGGTGAATTGTAGCTGAATTCTGCACTTAGCACCCCGATAGAGTTGCGTCCATGGCATGTGAAGTGTGGAATTCAGCTACTATTGATCCCAACTGACCTCAGCTGATAAGGGGGTGAATGTGTGTGGGGTGGGGGTGCATGAGCTGGTGGTGAACCCCATCATTGGGTACCGTCTTATTTTATTTCACCAATGGTCACATCTTCAGGATTTGATTTTAGGGGTCTCCACCATTATTCATGGCCTGAGTAGTTTGCGATGGAAGGGGGGGGGGGGGCACCCTGATAGAACGCCGGGGACGCAACTCAACTGGGTTGCTCCAATCAATCCCCAATGCAGGGACCGGCCCAGGTGATAAGGGGGAGGGGCAAGTGGTCGGGGTGAAGGCGCACCCTATTAGATGTGGTCTTAGTTGGCCAATGGTCAGATTTGTAGGATTTGATTTTAGGGGTCTTCACCAATCTTCCTGGTCCAACCAGTTTGAGGTGGAACAAGGGGGGGAGGGGTGAAAAGGCCCTGATAATACCATGGACGCAACTCAATTGGGTTACTACTCAGTGCAAAATTCATCTCCAATCAATCCTCCCCCCCCCCCCCCCCGAGGCAGGGACCGGCCCCAGGTGATGGAAATCCTCCTACAGAAGTTGTATCGGTTTATCTGCAGTCTTCCCTTCAGTTCAAAGTGCTGAATTTATAAAGGGAATGGGAGGAGTCCGAACCAAGGTGTCCCCATAGAAGGTAATGGGAGGAGTCCGGACCAAGGTGTCCCCATAGAAGGGAATGGGAGGAGTCCGGACCGAGGTGTCCCCATAGAAGGTAATGGGAGGAGTCCGGACCAAGGTGTCCCCATAGAAGGGAATGGGAGGAGTCCGGACCGAGGTGTCCCCATAGAAGGAAATGGGAGGAGTCCGAACCAAGGTGTCCCCATAGAAGGGAATGGGAGGAGTCCGGACCAAGGTGTCCCCATAGAAGGGAATGGGAGGAGTCCGGACCAAGGTGTCCCCATAGAAGGGAATGGGAGGAGTCCGGACCAAGGTGTCCCCATAGAAGGGAATGGGAGGAGTCTGGACCAAGGTGTCCCCGTAGAAGGGAATGGGAGGAGTCCGGACCGAGGTGTCCCCATAGAAAGGAATGGGAGGAGTTCAGACCAAGATGTCCCCATAGAAGGGAATGGGAGGAGTCCGGACCAAGGTGTCCCCATAGAAGGAAATGGGAGGAGTCCGAACCAAGGTGTCCCCATAGAAGGGAATGGGAGGAGTCCGGACCAAGGTGTCCCCATAGAAGGGAATGGGAGGAGTCCGGACCAAGGTGTCCCCATAGAAGGGAATGGGAGGAGTCCGGACCAAGGTGTCCCCATAGAAGGGAATGGGAGGAGTCCGGACCAAGGTGTCCCCATAGAAAGGAATGGGAGGAGTTCAGACCAAGATGTCCCCATAGAAGGGAATGGGAGGAGTCCGGACCAAGGTGTCCCCATAGAAGGAAATGGGAGGAGTCCGAACCAAGGTGTCCCCATAGAAGGGAATGGGAGGAGTCCGGACCAAGGTGTCCCCATAGAAGGGAATGGGAGGAGTCCGGACCAAGGTGTCCCCATAGAAGGGAATGGGAGGAGTCCGGACCAAGGTGTCCCCATAGAAAGGAATGGGAGGAGTTCAGACCAAGGTGTCCCCATAGAAGGGAATGGGAGGAGTCCGGACCAAGGTGTCCCCATAGAAAGGAATGGGAGGAGTCCGGACCAAGGTGTCCCCATAGAAGGGAATGGGAGGAGTCCGGACCAAGGTGTCCCCATAGAAGGGAATGGGAGGAGTTCAGACCAAGGTGTCCCCATAGAAGGGAATGGGAGGAGTCCGGACCAAGGTGTCCCCATAGAAGGGAATGGGAGGAGTCCGGACCAAGGTGTCCCCATAGAAGGGAATGGGAGGAGTTCAGACCAAGGTGTCCCCATAGAAGGGAATGGGAGGAGTCCGGACCAAGGTGTCCCCATAGAAGGGAATGGGAGGAGTCCGGACCGAGGTGTCCCCATAGAAGGGAATGGGAGGAGTCCGGACCAAGGTGTCCCCATAGAAGGTAATGGGAGGAGTCCGGACCAAGGTGTCCCCATAGAAGGGAATGGGAGGAGTCCGGACCGAGGTGTCCCCATAGAAGGAAATGGGAGGAGTCCGAACCAAGGTGTCCCCATAGAAGGGAATGGGAGGAGTCCGGACCAAGGTGTCCCCATAGAAGGGAATGGGAGGAGTCCGGACCAAGGTGTCCCCATAGAAGGGAATGGGAGGAGTCCGGACCAAGGTGTCCCCATAGAAAGGAATGGGAGGAGTTCAGACCAAGATGTCCCCATAGAAGGGAATGGGAGGAGTCCGGACCAAGGTGTCCCCATAGAAGGAAATGGGAGGAGTCCGAACCAAGGTGTCCCCATAGAAGGGAATGGGAGGAGTCCGGACCAAGGTGTCCCCATAGAAGGGAATGGGAGGAGTCCGGACCAAGGTGTCCCCATAGAAGGGAATGGGAGGAGTCCGGACCAAGGTGTCCCCATAGAAGGGAATGGGAGGAGTCCGGACCAAGGTGTCCCCATAGAAAGGAATGGGAGGAGTTCAGACCAAGATGTCCCCATAGAAGGGAATGGGAGGAGTCCGGACCAAGGTGTCCCCATAGAAGGAAATGGGAGGAGTCCGAACCAAGGTGTCCCCATAGAAGGGAATGGGAGGAGTCCGGACCAAGGTGTCCCCATAGAAGGGAATGGGAGGAGTCCGGACCAAGGTGTCCCCATAGAAGGGAATGGGAGGAGTCCGGACCAAGGTGTCCCCATAGAAAGGAATGGGAGGAGTTCAGACCAAGGTGTCCCCATAGAAGGGAATGGGAGGAGTCCGGACCAAGGTGTCCCCATAGAAAGGAATGGGAGGAGTCCGGACCAAGGTGTCCCCATAGAAGGGAATGGGAGGAGTCCGGACCAAGGTGTCCCCATAGAAGGGAATGGGAGGAGTTCAGACCAAGGTGTCCCCATAGAAGGGAATGGGAGGAGTCCGGACCAAGGTGTCCCCATAGAAGGGAATGGGAGGAGTCCGGACCAAGGTGTCCCCATAGAAGGGAATGGGAGGAGTTCAGACCAAGGTGTCCCCATAGAAGGGAATGGGAGGAGTCCGGACCAAGGTGTCCCCATAGAAGGGAATGGGAGGAGTCCGGACCGAGGTGTCCCCATAGAAGGGAATGGGAGGAGTCCGGACCAAGGTGTCCCCATAGAAGGGAATGGGGGGAGTCCAGACCAAGGTGTCCCCATAGAAGGGAATGGGAGGGGTCCGGACCGAGGTGTCCCCATAGAAGGGAATGGGAGGAGTCCGGACCAAGGTGTCCCCATAGAAGGGAATGGGAGGAGTCCGGACCAAGGTGTCCCCATAGAAGGGAATGGGAGGAGTCCGGACCAAGGTGTCCCCATAGAAGGGAATGGGAGGAGTCCGGACCGAGGTGTCCCCATAGAAGGGAATGGGAGGAGTCCGGACCGAGGTGTCCCCATAGAAGGGAATGGGAGGAGTCCGGACCAAGGTGTCCCCATAGAAGGGAATGGGAGGAGTCCGGACCAAGGTGTCCCCATAGAAGGGAATGGGAGGAGTCCGGACCAAGGTGTCCCCATAGAAGGGAATGGGAGGAGTCCGGACCAAGGTGTCCCCATAGAAGGGAATGGGAGGAGTCCGGACCAAGGTGTCCCCATAGAAGGGAATGGGAGGAGTCCGGACCGAGGTGTCCCCATAGAAAGGAATGGGAGGAGTCCGGACCGAGGTGTCCCCATAGAAGGGAATGGGAGGAGTCCGGACCAAGGTGTCCCCATAGAAGGGAATGGGAGGAGTTCGGACCAAGGTGTCCCCATAGAAGGGAATGGGAGGAGTCCGGACCAAGGTGTCCCCATAGAAGGGAATGGGAGGAGTCCGGACCAAGGTGTCCCCATAGAAGGGAATGGGAGGAGTCCGGACCGAGGTGTCCCCATAGAAGGGAATGGGAGGAGTCCGGACCAAGGTGTCCCCATAGAAGGGAATGGGAGGAGTCCGGACCGAGGTGTCCCCATAGAAGGGAATGGGAGGAGTCCGGACCGAGGTGTCCCCATAGAAGGGAATGGGAGGAGTCCGGACCGAGGTGTCCCCATAGAAGGGAATGGGGGGAGTCCAGACCAAGGTGTCCCCATAGAAGGGAATGGGAGGGGTCCGGACCGAGGTGTCCCCATAGAAGGGAATGGGAGGAGTCCGGACCAAGGTGTCCCCATAGAAGGGAATGGGAGGAGTCCGGACCAAGGTGTCCCCATAGAAGGGAATGGGAGGAGTCCGGACCGAGGTGTCCCCATAGAAGGGAATGGGAGGAGTCCGGACCAAGGTGTCCCCATAGAAGGGAATGGGAGGAGTCCGGACCGAGGTGTCCCCATAGAAGGGAATGGGAGGAGTCCGGACCAAGGTGTCCCCATAGAAGGGAATGGGGGGAGTCCAGACCAAGGTGTCCCCATAGAAGGGAATGGGAGGGGTCCGGACCAAGGTGTCCCCATAGAAGGGAATGGGAGGAGTCCGGACCAAGGTGTCCCCATAGAAGGGAATGGGAGGAGTCCGGACCAAGGTGTCCCCATAGAAGGGAATGGGAGGAGTCCGGACCAAGGTGTCCCCATAGAAGGGAATGGGGGGAGTCCAGACCAAGGTGTCCCCATAGAAGGGAATGGGAGGGGTCCGGACCAAGGTGTCCCCATAGAAGGGAATGGGAGGAGTCCGGACCAAGGTGTCCCCATAGAAGGGAATGGGAGGAGTCCGGACCAAGGTGTCCCCATAGAAGGGAATGGGAGGAGTCCGGACCAAGGTGTCCCCATAGAAGGGAATGGGAGGAGTCCGGACCAAGGTGTCCCCATAGAAGGGAATGGGAGGAGTCCGGACCGAGGTGTCCCCATAGAAGGGAATGGGAGGAGTCCGGACCGAGGTGTCCCCATAGAAGGGAATGGGAGGAGTCCGGACCAAGGTGTCCCCATAGAAGGGAATGGGAGGAGTCCGGACCAAGGTGTCCCCATAGAAGGGAATGGGAGGAGTCCAGACCAAGGTGTCCCCATAGAAGGGAATGGGAGGAGTCCGGACCGAGGTGTCCCCATAGAAGGGAATGGGAGGAGTCCGGACCGAGGTGTCCCCCATAGAAGGGAATGGGAGGAGTTCAGACCAAGGTGTCCCCATAGAAGGGAATGGGAGGAGTCCGGACCAAGGTGTCCCCATAGAAAGGAATGGGAGGAGTCCGGACCAAGGTGTCCCCATAGAAGGGAATGGGAGGAGTCCGGACCAAGGTGTCCCCATAGAAGGGAATGGGAGGAGTCCGGACCGAGGTGTCCCCATAGAAGGGAATGGGAGGAGTCCGGACCGAGGTGTCCCCATAGAAGGGAATGGGAGGAGTTCAGACCAAGGTGTCCCCATAGAAGGGAATGGGAGGAGTCCGGACCAAGGTGTCCCCATAGAAGGGAATGGGAGGAGTCCGGACCGAGGTGTCCCCATAGAAGGGAATGGGAGGAGTCCGGACCAAGGTGTCCCCATAGAAGGGAATGGGGGGAGTCCAGACCAAGGTGTCCCCATAGAAGGGAATGGGAGGGGTCCGGACCGAGGTGTCCCCATAGAAGGGAATGGGAGGAGTCCGGACCAAGGTGTCCCCATAGAAGGGAATGGGAGGAGTCGGGACCAAGGTGTCCCCATAGAAGGGAATGGGAGGAGTCCGGACCAAGGTGTCCCCATAGAAGGGAATGGGAGGAGCCCGGACCGAGGTGTCCCCATAGAAGGGAATGGGAGGAGTCCGGACCAAGGTGTCCCCATAGAAGGGAATGGGAGGAGTCCGGACCAAGGTGTCCCCATAGAAGGAAATGGGAGGAGTCCGGACCAAGGTGTCCCCATAGAAGGGAATGGGAGGAGTCCGGACCAAGGTGTCCCCATAGAAGGGAATGGGAGGAGTCCGGACCGAGGTGTCCCCCATAGAAGGGAATGGGAGGAGTTCAGACCAAGGTGTCCCCATAGAAGGGAATGGGAGGAGTCCGGACCAAGGTGTCCCCATAGAAGGGAATGGGAGGAGTCCGGACCAAGGTGTCCCCATAGAAGGGAATGGGAGGAGTCCGGACCAAGGTGTCCCCATAGAAGGGAATGGGAGGAGTTCAGACCAAGGTGTCCCCATAGAAGGGAATGGGAGGAGTCCGGACCGAGGTGTCCCCATAGAAGGGAATGGGAGGAGTCCGGACCAAGGTGTCCCCATAGAAGGGAATGGGAGGAGTCCGGACCAAGGTGTCCCCATAGAAGGGAATGGGAGGAGTCCGGACCAAGGTGTCCCCCATAGAAGGGAATGTTTGGAGTTTAGACCGAGGTGTCCCCATAGAAGGGAATGGGAGGAGTCCGGACCAAAGTGTCCCCATAGAAGGGAATGGGAGGAGTCTGGACTGAGGTGTCCCCATAGAAGGGAATGGGAGGAGTCCGGACCAAGGTGTCCCCATAGAAGGGAATGGGAGGAGTTTAGACCAAGGTGTCCCCATAGAAGGGAATGGGAGGAGTCCGGACCAAGGTGTCCCCATAGAAGGGAATGGGAGGAGTTCAGACCAAGGTGTCCCCATAGAAGGGAATGGGAGGAGTTCAGACCAAGGTGTCCCCATAGAAGGGAATGGGAGGAGTCCGGACCAAGGTGTCCCCATAGAAGGGAATGGGAGGAGTCCAGACCAAGGTGTCCCCATAGAAGGGAATGGGAGGATTTCAGACCAAGGTGTCCCCATAGAAGGGAATGGGAGGAGTCCGGACCAAGGTGTCCCCGTAGAAGGGAATGGGAGGAGTCCGGACCAAGGTGTCCCCATAGAAGTGAAGGGGAGGAGTCCGGACCAAGGTGTCCCCATGGAAGGGAATGGGAGGAGTCCGGACCGAGGTGTCCCCATAGAAGGGAATGGGAGGAGTCCGGACCAAGGTGTCCCCATAGAAGGGAATGGGAGGAGTCCGGACCAAGGTGTCCCCATAGAAGGGAATGGGAGGAGTCCGGACCGAGGTGTCCTCATAGAAGGGAATGGGAGGAGTCCGGACCAAGGTGTCCCCATAGAAGGGAATGGGAGGAGTCCGGACCGAGGTGTCCCCATAGAAGGGAATGGGAGGAGTCCGGACCAAGGTGTCCCCATAGAAGGGAATGGGAGGAGTCTGGACCAAGGTGTCCCCGTAGAAGGGAATGGGAGGAGTCCGGACCGAGGTGTCCCCATAGAAGGGAATGGGAGGAGTTCAGACCAAGGTGTCCTCGTAGAAGGGAATGGGAGGAGTCTGGACCGAGGTGTCCCCATAGAAGGGAATGGGAGGAGTCCGGACCGAGGTGTCCCCATAGAAGGGAATGGGAGGAGTCTGGACCAAGGTGTCCCCGTAGAAGGGAATGGGAGGAGTCTGGACCAAGGTGTCCCCGTAGAAGGGAATGGGAGGAGTCCGGACCGAGGTGTCCCCATAGAAGGGAATGGGAGGAGTCCGGACCAAGGTGTCCCCATAGAAGGGAATGGGGGGAGTCCAGACCAAGGTGTCCCCATAGAAGGGAATGGGAGGGGTCCGGACCGAGGTGTCCCCATAGAAGGGAATGGGAGGAGTCCGGACCAAGGTGTCCCCATAGAAGGGAATGGGAGGAGTCCGGACCAAGGTGTCCCCATAGAAGGGAATTGGAGGAGTCCGGACCAAGGTGTCCCCATAGAAGGGAATGGGAGGAGTCCGGACCAAGGTGTCCCCATAGAAGGGAATGGGAGGAGTCCGGACCAAGGTGTCCCCATAGAAGGGAATGGGAGGAGTCCGGACCGAGGTGTCCCCATAGAAGGGAATGGGAGGAGTCCGGACCGAGGTGTCCCCATAGAAGGGAATGGGAGGAGTCCGGACCAAGGTGTCCCCATAGAAGGGAATGGGAGGAGTCCGGACCAAGGTGTCCCCATAGAAGGGAATGGGAGGAGTCCAGACCAAGGTGTCCCCATAGAAGGGAATGGGAGGAGTCCGGACCGAGGTGTCCCCATAGAAGGGAATGGGAGGAGTCCGGACCGAGGTGTCCCCCATAGAAGGGAATGGGAGGAGTTCAGACCAAGGTGTCCCCATAGAAAGGAATGGGAGGAGTCCGGACCAAGGTGTCCCCATAGAAGGGAATGGGAGGAGTCCGGACCAAGGTGTCCCCATAGAAGGGAATGGGAGGAGTCCGGACCAAGGTGTCCCCATAGAAGGGAATGGGAGGAGTCCGGACCGAGGTGTCCCCATAGAAGGGAATGGGAGGAGTTCAGACCAAGGTGTCCCCATAGAAGGGAATGGGAGGAGTCCGGACCAAGGTGTCCCCATAGAAGGGAATGGGAGGAGTCCAGACCAAGGTGTCCCCATAGAAGGGAATGGGAGGGGTCCGGACCGAGGTGTCCCCATAGAAGGGAATGGGAGGAGTCCGGACCAAGGTGTCCCCATAGAAGGGAATGGGAGGAGTCGGGACCAAGGTGTCCCCATAGAAGGGAATGGGAGGAGTCCGGACCAAGGTGTCCCCATAGAAGGGAATGGGAGGAGCCCGGACCGAGGTGTCCCCATAGAAGGGAATGGGAGGAGTCCGGACCAAGGTGTCCCCATAGAAGGGAATGGGAGGAGTCCGGACCAAGGTGTCCCCATAGAAGGGAATGGGAGGAGTCCGGACCAAGGTGTCCCCATAGAAGGGAATGGGAGGAGTCCGGACCAAGGTGTCCCCATAGAAGGGAATGGGAGGAGTCCGGACCGAGGTGTCCCCCATAGAAGGGAATGGGAGGAGTTCAGACCAAGGTGTCCCCATAGAAGGGAATGGGAGGAGTCCGGACCAAGGTGTCCCCATAGAAGGGAATGGGAGGAGTCCGGACCAAGGTGTCCCCATAGAAGGGAATGGGAGGAGTCCGGACCAAGGTGTCCCCATAGAAGGGAATGGGAGGAGTTCAGACCAAGGTGTCCCCATAGAAGGGAATGGGAGGAGTCCGGACCGAGGTGTCCCCATAGAAGGGAATGGGAGGAGTCCGGACCAAGGTGTCCCCATAGAAGGGAATGGGAGGAGTCCGGACCAAGGTGTCCCCATAGAAGGGAATGGGAGGAGTCCGGACCAAGGTGTCCCCCATAGAAGGGAATGTTTGGAGTTTAGACCGAGGTGTCCCCATAGAAGGGAATGGGAGGAGTCCGGACCAAGGTGTCCCCATAGAGGGGAATGGGAGGGGTCCGGACCAAAGTGTCCCCATAGAAGGGAATGGGAGGAGTCCGGACCGAGGTGTCCCCATAGAAGGGAATGGGAGGAGTCCGGACCAAAGTGTCCCCATAGAAGGGAATGGGAGGAGTCTGGACTGAGGTGTCCCCATAGAAGGGAATGGGAGGAGTCCGGACCAAGGTGTCCCCATAGAAGGGAATGGGAGGAGTTTAGACCAAGGTGTCCCCATAGAAGGGAATGGGAGGAGTCCGGACCAAGGTGTCCCCATAGAAGGGAATGGGAGGAGTTCAGACCAAGGTGTCCCCATAGAAGGGAATGGGAGGAGTTCAGACCAAGGTGTCCCCATAGAAGGGAATGGGAGGAGTCCGGACCAAGGTGTCCCCATAGAAGGGAATGGGAGGAGTCCAGACCAAGGTGTCCCCATAGAAGGGAATGGGAGGATTTCAGACCAAGGTGTCCCCATAGCGGGGAATGGGAGGAGTTCAGACCAAGGTGTCCCCATAGAAGGGAATGGGAGGAGTTCAGACCAAGGTGTCCCCATAGAAGGGAATGGGAGGAGTCCGGACCGAGGTGTCCCCATAAAAGGGAATGGGAGGAGTCCGGACCAAGGTGTCCCCGTAGAAGGGAATGGGAGGAGTCCGGACCAAGGTGTCCCCATAGAAGTGAAGGGGAGGAGTCCGGACCAAGGTGTCCCCATGGAAGGGAATGGGAGGAGTCCGGACCGAGGTGTCCCCATAGAAGGGAATGGGAGGAGTCCGGACCAAGGTGTCCCCATAGAAGGGAATGGGAGGAGTCCGGACCAAGGTGTCCCCATAGAAGGGAATGGGAGGAGTCCGGACCAAGGTGTCCCCATAGAAGGAAATGGGAGGAGTCCGGACCGAGGTGTCCTCATAGAAGGGAATGGGAGGAGTCCGGACCAAGGTGTCCCCATAGAAGGGAATGGGAGGAGTCCGGACCGAGGTGTCCCCATAGAAGGGAATGGGAGGAGTCCGGACCAAGGTGTCCCCATAGAAGGGAATGGGAGGAGTCCGGACCGAGATGTCCCCATAGAAGGAAATGGGAGGAGTCCGAACCAAGGTGTCCCCATAGAAGGGAATGGGAGGAGTCCGGACCGAGGTGTCCCCATAGAAGGGAATGGGAGGAGTCCGGACCGAGGTGTCCCCATAGAAGGGAATGGGAGGAGTCCGGACCGAGGTGTCCCCATAGAAGAGAATGGGAGGAGTTCAGACCAAGGTGTCCCCATAGAAGGGAAAGGGAGGAGTTCAGACCAAGGTGTCCCCATAGAGGGGAATGGGAGGAGTTCAGACCAAGGTGTCCCCATAGAAGGGAATGGGAGGAGTTCAGACCAAGGTGCCCCCATAGAAGGGAAGGGGAGGAGTCCGAACCAAGGTGTCCCCATAGAAGGGAATGGGAGGAGTCCGGACCGAGGTGTCCCCATAGAAGGAAATGGGAGGAGTCCGAACCAAGGTGTCCCCATAGAAGGGAATGGGGGGAGTCCAGACCAAGGTGTCCCCATAGAAGGGAATGGGAGGGGTCCGGACCGAGGTGTCCCCATAGAAGGGAATGGGAGGAGTCCGGACCAAGGTGTCCCCATAGAAGGGAATGGGAGGAGTCCGGACCGAGGTGTCCCCATAGAAGGGAATGGGAGGAGTCCGGACCAAGGTGTCCCCATAGAAGGGAATGGGAGGAGTCCGGACCAAGGTGTCCCCATAGAAGGGAATGGGAGGAGTCCAGACCAAGGTGTCCCCATAGAAGGGAATGGGAGGAGTCCGGACCAAGGTGTCCCCATAGAAGGGAATGGGAGGAGTCCGGACCGAGGTGTCCCCCATAGAAGGGAATGGGAGGAGTTCAGACCAAGGTGTCCCCATAGAAGGGAATGGGAGGAGTCCGGACCAAGGTGTCCCCATAGAAAGGAATGGGAGGAGTCCGGACCAAGGTGTCCCCATAGAAGGGAATGGGAGGAGTCCGGACCAAGGTGTCCCCATTGAAGGGAATGGGAGGAGTTCAGACCAAGGTGTCCCCATAGAAGGGAATGGGAGGAGTCCGGACCGAGGTGTCCCCATAGAAGGGAATGGGAGGAGTTCGGACCAAGGTGTCCCCATAGAAGGGAATGGGAGGAGTCCGGACCAAGGTGTCCCCATAGAATGGAATGGGAGGAGTCCGGACCGAGGTGTCCCCATAGAAGGGAATGGGAGGAGTCCGGACCAAGGTGTCCCCATAGAAGGAAATGGGAGGAGTCCGAACCAAGGTGTCCCCATAGAAGGGAATGGGAGGAGTCCGGACCGAGGTGTCCCCATAGAAGGGAATGGGAGGAGTCCGGACCGAGGTGTCCCCATAGAAGGGAATGGGAGGAGTCCGGACCGAGGTGTCCCCATAGAAGAGAATGGGAGGAGTTCAGACCAAGGTGTCCCCATAGAAGGGAAAGGGAGGAGTTCAGACCAAGGTGCCCCCATAGAAGGGAAGGGGAGGAGTCCGAACCAAGGTGTCCCCATAGAAGGGAATGGGAGGAGTCCGGACCGAGGTGTCCCCATAGAAGGAAATGGGAGGAGTCCGAACCAAGGTGTCCCCATAGAAGGGAATGGGGGGAGTCCAGACCAAGGTGTCCCCATAGAAGGGAATGGGAGGGGTCCGGACCGAGGTGTCCCCATAGAAGGGAATGGGAGGAGTCCGGACCAAGGTGTCCCCATAGAAGGGAATGGGAGGAGTCCGGACCAAGGTGTCCCCATAGAAGGGAATGGGAGGAGTCCGGACCAAGGTGTCCCCATAGAAGGGAATGGGAGGAGTCCGGACCGAGGTGTCCCCATAGAAGGGAATGGGAGGAGTCCGGACCAAGGTGTCCCCATAGAAGGGAATGGGAGGAGTCCGGACCAAGGTGTCCCCATAGAAGGGAATGGGAGGAGTCCAGACCAAGGTGTCCCCATAGAAGGGAATGGGAGGAGTCCGGACCAAGGTGTCCCCATAGAAGAGAATGGGAGGAGTTCAGACCAAGGTGTCCCCATAGAAGGGAATGGGAGGAGTTCAGACCAAGGTGTCCCCATAGAAGGGAATGGGAGGAGTTCAGACCAAGGTGTCCCCATAGAAGGGAATGGGAGGAGTTCAGACCAAGGTGCCCCCATAGAAGGGAAGGGGAGGAGTCCGAACCAAGGTGTCCCCATAGAAGGGAATGGGAGGAGTCCGGACCGAGGTGTCCCCATAGAAGGAAATGGGAGGAGTCCGAACCAAGGTGTCCCCATAGAAGGGAATGGGGGGAGTCCAGACCAAGGTGTCCCCATAGAAGGGAATGGGAGGGGTCCGGACCGAGGTGTCCCCATAGAAGGGAATGGGAGGAGTCCGGACCAAGGTGTCCCCATAGAAGGGAATGGGAGGAGTCCGGACCAAGGTGTCCCCATAGAAGGGAATGGGAGGAGTCCGGACCAAGGTGTCCCCATAGAAGGGAATGGGAGGAGTCCGGACCGAGGTGTCCCCATAGAAGGGAATGGGAGGAGTCCGGACCAAGGTGTCCCCATAGAAGGGAATGGGAGGAGTCCGGACCAAGGTGTCCCCATAGAAGGGAATGGGAGGAGTCCAGACCAAGGTGTCCCCATAGAAGGGAATGGGAGGAGTCCGGACCGAGGTGTCCCCCATAGAAGGGAATGGGAGGAGTCCGGACCAAGGTGTCCCCATAGAAGGGAATGGGAGGAGTTCAGACCAAGGTGTCCCCATAGAAAGGAATGGGAGGAGTCCGGACCAAGGTGTCCCCATAGAAGGGAATGGGAGGAGTCCGGACCAAGGTGTCCCCATAGAAGGGAATGGGGGGAGTCCAGACCAAGGTGTCCCCATAGAAGGGAATGGGAGGGGTCCGGACCGAGGTGTCCCCATAGAAGGGAATGGGAGGAGTCCGGACCGAGGTGTCCCCATAGAAGGAAATGGGAGGAGTCCGAACCAAGGTGTCCCCATAGAAGGGAATGGGGGGAGTCCAGACCAAGGTGTCCCCATAGAAGGGAATGGGAGGGGTCCGGACCGAGGTGTCCCCATAGAAGGGAATGGGAGGAGTCCGGACCAAGGTGTCCCCATAGAAGGGAATGGGAGGAGTCCGGACCAAGGTGTCCCCATAGAAGGGAATGGGAGGAGTCCGGACCAAGGTGTCCCCATAGAAGGGAATGGGAGGAGTCCGGACCGAGGTGTCCCCATAGAAGGGAATGGGAGGAGTCCGGACCAAGGTGTCCCCATAGAAGGGAATGGGAGGAGTCCGGACCAAGGTGTCCCCATAGAAGGGAATGGGAGGAGTCCAGACCAAGGTGTCCCCATAGAAGGGAATGGGAGGAGTCCGGACCAAGGTGTCCCCATAGAAGAGAATGGGAGGAGTTCAGACCAAGGTGTCCCCATAGAAGGGAATGGGAGGAGTTCAGACCAAGGTGTCCCCATAGAAGGGAATGGGAGGAGTTCAGACCAAGGTGTCCCCATAGAAGGGAATGGGAGGAGTTCAGACCAAGGTGCCCCCATAGAAGGGAAGGGGAGGAGTCCGAACCAAGGTGTCCCCATAGAAGGGAATGGGAGGAGTCCGGACCGAGGTGTCCCCATAGAAGGAAATGGGAGGAGTCCGAACCAAGGTGTCCCCATAGAAGGGAATGGGGGGAGTCCAGACCAAGGTGTCCCCATAGAAGGGAATGGGAGGGGTCCGGACCGAGGTGTCCCCATAGAAGGGAATGGGAGGAGTCCGGACCAAGGTGTCCCCATAGAAGGGAATGGGAGGAGTCCGGACCAAGGTGTCCCCATAGAAGGGAATGGGAGGAGTCCGGACCAAGGTGTCCCCATAGAAGGGAATGGGAGGAGTCCGGACCGAGGTGTCCCCATAGAAGGGAATGGGAGGAGTCCGGACCAAGGTGTCCCCATAGAAGGGAATGGGAGGAGTCCGGACCAAGGTGTCCCCATAGAAGGGAATGGGAGGAGTCCAGACCAAGGTGTCCCCATAGAAGGGAATGGGAGGAGTCCGGACCGAGGTGTCCCCCATAGAAGGGAATGGGAGGAGTCCGGACCAAGGTGTCCCCATAGAAGGGAATGGGAGGAGTTCAGACCAAGGTGTCCCCATAGAAAGGAATGGGAGGAGTCCGGACCAAGGTGTCCCCATAGAAGGGAATGGGAGGAGTCCGGACCAAGGTGTCCCCATAGAAGGGAATGGGGGGAGTCCAGACCAAGGTGTCCCCATAGAAGGGAATGGGAGGGGTCCGGACCGAGGTGTCCCCATAGAAGGGAATGGGAGGAGTCCGGACCAAGGTGTCCCCATAGAAGGGAATGGGAGGAGCCCGGACCGAGGTGTCCCCATAGAAGGGAATGGGAGGAGTCCGGACCAAGGTGTCCCCATAGAAGGGAATGGGAGGAGTCCGGACCAAGGTGTCCCCATAGAAGGGAATGGGAGGAGTCCGGACCAAGGTGTCCCCATAGAAGGGAATGGGAGGAGTCCGGACCAAGGTGTCCCCATAGAAGGGAATGGGAGGAGTCCGGACCGAGGTGTCCCCCATAGAAGGGAATGGGAGGAGTTCAGACCAAGGTGTCCCCATAGAAGGGAATGGGAGGAGTCCGGACCAAGGTGTCCCCATAGAAGGGAATGGGAGGAGTCCGGACCAAGGTGTCCCCATAGAAGGGAATGGGAGGAGTCCGGACCAAGGTGTCCCCATAGAAGGGAATGGGAGGAGTTCAGACCAAGGTGTCCCCATAGAAGGGAATGGGAGGAGTCCGGACCGAGGTGTCCCCATAGAAGGGAATGGGAGGAGTCCGGACCAAGGTGTCCCCATAGAAGGGAATGGGAGGAGTCCGGACCAAGGTGTCCCCATAGAAGGGAATGGGAGGAGTCCGGACCAAGGTGTCCCCCATAGAAGGGAATGTTTGGAGTTTAGACCGAGGTGTCCCCATAGAAGGGAATGGGAGGAGTCCGGACCAAAGTGTCCCCATAGAAGGGAATGGGAGGAGTCTGGACTGAGGTGTCCCCACAGAAGGGAATGGGAGGAGTCCGGACCAAGGTGTCCCCATAGAAGGGAATGGGAGGAGTTTAGACCAAGGTGTCCCCATAGAAGGGAATGGGAGGAGTCCGGACCAAGGTGTCCCCATAGAAGGGAATGGGAGGAGTTCAGACCAAGGTGTCCCCATAGAAGGGAATGGGAGGAGTTCAGACCAAGGTGTCCCCATAGAAGGGAATGGGAGGAGTCCGGACCAAGGTGTCCCCATAGAAGGGAATGGGAGGAGTCCAGACCAAGGTGTCCCCATAGAAGGGAATGGGAGGATTTCAGACCAAGGTGTCCCCATAGCGGGGAATGGGAGGAGTTCAGACCAAGGTGTCCCCATAGAAGGGAATGGGAGGAGTTCAGACCAAGGTGTCCCCATAGAAGGGAATGGGAGGAGTCCGGACCGAGGTGTCCCCATAAAAGGGAATGGGAGGAGTCCGGACCAAGGTGTCCCCGTAGAAGGGAATGGGAGGAGTCCGGACCAAGGTGTCCCCATAGAAGTGAAGGGGAGGAGTCCGGACCAAGGTGTCCCCATGGAAGGGAATGGGAGGAGTCCGGACCGAGGTGTCCCCATAGAAGGGAATGGGAGGAGTCCGGACCAAGGTGTCCCCATAGAAGGGAATGGGAGGAGTCCGGACCAAGGTGTCCCCATAGAAGGGAATGGGAGGAGTCCGGACCGAGGTGTCCTCATAGAAGGGAATGGGAGGAGTCCGGACCAAGGTGTCCCCATAGAAGGGAATGGGAGGAGTCCGGACCGAGGTGTCCCCATAGAAGGGAATGGGAGGAGTCCGGACCAAGGTGTCCCCATAGAAGGGAATGGGAGGAGTCTGGACCAAGGTGTCCCCGTAGAAGGGAATGGGAGGAGTCCGGACCGAGGTGTCCCCATAGAAGGGAATGGGAGGAGTTCAGACCAAGGTGTCCTCGTAGAAGGGAATGGGAGGAGTCTGGACCGAGGTGTCCCCATAGAAGGGAATGGGAGGAGTCCGGACCGAGGTGTCCCCATAGAAGGGAATGGGAGGAGTCTGGACCAAGGTGTCCCCGTAGAAGGGAATGGGAGGAGTCTGGACCAAGGTGTCCCCGTAGAAGGGAATGGGAGGAGTCCGGACCGAGGTGTCCCCATAGAAGGGAATGGGAGGAGTCCGGACCAAGGTGTCCCCATAGAAGGGAATGGGGGGAGTCCAGACCAAGGTGTCCCCATAGAAGGGAATGGGAGGGGTCCGGACCGAGGTGTCCCCATAGAAGGGAATGGGAGGAGTCCGGACCAAGGTGTCCCCATAGAAGGGAATGGGAGGAGTCCGGACCAAGGTGTCCCCATAGAAGGGAATGGGAGGAGTCCGGACCGAGGTGTCCCCATAGAAGGGAATGGGAGGAGTCCGGACCGAGGTGTCCCCATAGAAGGGAATGGGAGGAGTCCGGACCAAGGTGTCCCCCATAGAAGGGAATGGGAGGAGTCCAGACCAAGGTGTCCCCATAGAAGGGAATGGGAGGAGTCCGGACCGAGGTGTCCCCATAGAAGGGAATGGGAGGAGTCCGGACCGAGGTGTCCCCCATAGAAGGGAATGGGAGGAGTTCAGACCAAGGTGTCCCCATAGAAGGGAATGGGAGGAGTCCGGACCAAGGTGTCCCCATAGAAAGGAATGGGAGGAGTCCGGACCAAGGTGTCCCCATAGAAGGGAATGGGAGGAGTCCGGACCAAGGTGTCCCCATAGAAGGGAATGGGAGGAGTCCGGACCAAGGTGTCCCCATAGAAGGGAATGGGAGGAGTCCGGACCGAGGTGTCCCCATAGAAGGGAATGGGAGGAGTTCAGACCAAGGTGTCCCCATAGAAGGGAATGGGAGGAGTCCGGACCAAGGTGTCCCCATAGAAGGGAATGGGAGGAGTCCGGACCGAGGTGTCCCCATAGAAGGGAATGGGAGGAGTCCGGACCAAGGTGTCCCCATAGAAGGGAATGGGGGGAGTCCGGACCAAGGTGTCCCTATAGAAGGGAATGGGAGGGGTCCGGACCGAGGTGTCCCCATAGAAGGGAATGGGAGGAGTCCGGACCAAGGTGTCCCCATAGAAGGGAATGGGAGGAGTTCAGACCAAGGTGTCCCCATAGAAGGGAATGGGAGGAGTCCGGACCAAGGTGTCCCCATAGAAGGGAATGGGAGGAGTCCGGACCAAGGTGTCCCCATAGAAGGGAATGGGAGGAGTCCGGACCAAGGTGTCCCCATAGAAGGGAATGGGAGGAGTTCAGACCAAGGTGTCCCCATAGAAGGGAATGGGAGGAGTCCGGACCGAGGTGTCCCCATAGAAGGGAATGGGAGGAGTCCGGACCAAGGTGTCCCCATAGAAGGG
Source organism: Pelophylax lessonae (assembly GCF_965119305.1). Lineage (NCBI taxonomy): Eukaryota > Metazoa > Chordata > Amphibia > Anura > Ranidae > Pelophylax > Pelophylax lessonae. The sequence continues at coordinate 299,309,239 of NC_138774.1, forward strand.
AATGGGAGGAGTCCGGACCAAGGTGTCCCCATAGAAGGGAATGGGAGGAGTCCGGACCAAGGTGTCCCCCATAGAAGGGAATGTTTGGAGTTTAGACCGAGGTGTCCCCATAGAAGGGAATGGGAGGAGTCCGGACCAAAGTGTCCCCATAGAAGGGAATGGGAGGAGTCTGGACTGAGGTGTCCCCATAGAAGGGAATGGGAGGAGTCCGGACCAAGGTGTCCCCATAGAAGGGAATGGGAGGAGTTTAGACCAAGGTGTCCCCATAGAAGGGAATGGGAGGAGTCCGGACCAAGGTGTCCCCATAGAAGGGAATGGGAGGAGTTCAGACCAAGGTGTCCCCATAGAAGGGAATGGGAGGAGTTCAGACCAAGGTGTCCCCATAGAAGGGAATGGGAGGAGTTCAGACCAAGGTGTCCCCATAGAAGGGAATGGGAGGAGTCCGGACCAAGGTGTCCCCATAGAAGGGAATGGGAGGAGTCCAGACCAAGGTGTCCCCATAGAAGGGAATGGGAGGATTTCAGACCAAGGTGTCCCCATAGCGGGGAATGGGAGGAGTTCAGACCAAGGTGTCCCCATAGAAGGGAATGGGAGGAGTTCAGACCAAGGTGTCCCCATAGAAGGGAATGGGAGGAGTCCGGACCGAGGGGTCCCCATAAAAGGGAATGGGAGGAGTCCGGACCAAGGTGTCCCCGTAGAAGGGAATGGGAGGAGTCCGGACCAAGGTGTCCCCATAGAAGTGAAGGGGAGGAGTCCGGACCAAGGTGTCCCCATGGAAGGGAATGGGAGGAGTCCGGACCGAGGTGTCCCCATAGAAGGGAATGGGAGGAGTCCGGACCAAGGTGTCCCCATAGAAGGGAATGGGAGGAGTCCGGACCAAGGTGTCCCCATAGAAGGGAATGGGAGGAGTCCGGACCAAGGTGTCCCCATAGAAGGGAATGGGAGGAGTTCAGACCAAGGTGTCCCCATAGAAGGGAATGGGAGGAGTCCGGACCAAGGTGTCCCCATAGAAGGGAATGGGAGGAGTCCGGACCAAGGTGTCCCCATAGAAGGGAATGGGAGGAGTCCAGACCAAGGTGTCCCCATAGAAGGGAATGGGAGGAGTCCGGACCGAGGTGTCCCCCATAGAAGGGAATGGGAGGAGTCCGGACCAAGGTGTCCCCATAGAAGGGAATGGGAGGAGTTCAGACCAAGGTGTCCCCATAGAAAGGAATGGGAGGAGTCCGGACCAAGGTGTCCCCATAGAAGGGAATGGGAGGAGTCCGGACCAAGGTGTCCCCATAGAAGGGAATGGGAGGAGTTCAGACCAAGGTGTCCCCATAGAAAGGAATGGGAGGAGTCCGGACCAAGGTGTCCCCATAGAAGGGAATGGGAGGAGTCCGGACCAAGGTGTCCCCATAGAAGGGAATGGGAGGATTTCAGACCAAGGTGTCCCCATAGCGGGGAATGGGAGGAGTTCAGACCAAGGTGTCCCCATAGAAGGGAATGGGAGGAGTTCAGACCAAGGTGTCCCCATAGAAGGGAATGGGAGGAGTCCGGACCGAGGTGTCCCCATAAAAGGGAATGGGAGGAGTCCGGACCAAGGTGTCCCCGTAGAAGGGAATGGGAGGAGTCCGGACCAAGGTGTCCCCATAGAAGTGAAGGGGAGGAGTCCGGACCAAGGTGTCCCCATGGAAGGGAATGGGAGGAGTCCGGACCGAGGTGTCCCCATAGAAGGGAATGGGAGGAGTCCGGACCAAGGTGTCCCCATAGAAGGGAATGGGAGGAGTCCGGACCAAGGTGTCCCCATAGAAGGGAATGGGAGGAGTCCGGACCGAGGTGTCCTCATAGAAGGGAATGGGAGGAGTCCGGACCAAGGTGTCCCCATAGAAGGGAATGGGAGGAGTCCGGACCGAGGTGTCCCCATAGAAGGGAATGGGAGGAGTCCGGACCAAGGTGTCCCCATAGAAGGGAATGGGAGGAGTCTGGACCAAGGTGTCCCCGTAGAAGGGAATGGGAGGAGTCCGGACCGAGGTGTCCCCATAGAAGGGAATGGGAGGAGTTCAGACCAAGGTGTCCTCGTAGAAGGGAATGGGAGGAGTCTGGACCGAGGTGTCCCCATAGAAGGGAATGGGAGGAGTCCGGACCGAGGTGTCCCCATAGAAGGGAATGGGAGGAGTCTGGACCAAGGTGTCCCCGTAGAAGGGAATGGGAGGAGTCTGGACCAAGGTGTCCCCGTAGAAGGGAATGGGAGGAGTCCGGACCGAGGTGTCCCCATAGAAGGGAATGGGAGGAGTCCGGACCAAGGTGTCCCCATAGAAGGGAATGGGGGGAGTCCAGACCAAGGTGTCCCCATAGAAGGGAATGGGAGGGGTCCGGACCGAGGTGTCCCCATAGAAGGGAATGGGAGGAGTCCGGACCAAGGTGTCCCCATAGAAGGGAATGGGAGGAGTCCGGACCAAGGTGTCCCCATAGAAGGGAATGGGAGGAGTCCGGACCGAGGTGTCCCCATAGAAGGGAATGGGAGGAGTCCGGACCGAGGTGTCCCCATAGAAGGGAATGGGAGGAGTCCGGACCAAGGTGTCCCCCATAGAAGGGAATGGGAGGAGTCCAGACCAAGGTGTCCCCATAGAAGGGAATGGGAGGAGTCCGGACCGAGGTGTCCCCATAGAAGGGAATGGGAGGAGTCCGGACCGAGGTGTCCCCCATAGAAGGGAATGGGAGGAGTTCAGACCAAGGTGTCCCCATAGAAGGGAATGGGAGGAGTCCGGACCAAGGTGTCCCCATAGAAAGGAATGGGAGGAGTCCGGACCAAGGTGTCCCCATAGAAGGGAATGGGAGGAGTCCGGACCAAGGTGTCCCCATAGAAGGGAATGGGAGGAGTCCGGACCAAGGTGTCCCCATAGAAGGGAATGGGAGGAGTCCGGACCGAGGTGTCCCCATAGAAGGGAATGGGAGGAGTTCAGACCAAGGTGTCCCCATAGAAGGGAATGGGAGGAGTCCGGACCAAGGTGTCCCCATAGAAGGGAATGGGAGGAGTCCGGACCGAGGTGTCCCCATAGAAGGGAATGGGAGGAGTCCGGACCAAGGTGTCCCCATAGAAGGGAATGGGGGGAGTCCGGACCAAGGTGTCCCTATAGAAGGGAATGGGAGGGGTCCGGACCGAGGTGTCCCCATAGAAGGGAATGGGAGGAGTCCGGACCAAGGTGTCCCCATAGAAGGGAATGGGAGGAGTTCAGACCAAGGTGTCCCCATAGAAGGGAATGGGAGGAGTCCGGACCAAGGTGTCCCCATAGAAGGGAATGGGAGGAGTCCGGACCAAGGTGTCCCCATAGAAGGGAATGGGAGGAGTCCGGACCAAGGTGTCCCCATAGAAGGGAATGGGAGGAGTTCAGACCAAGGTGTCCCCATAGAAGGGAATGGGAGGAGTCCGGACCGAGGTGTCCCCATAGAAGGGAATGGGAGGAGTCCGGACCAAGGTGTCCCCATAGAAGGGAATGGGAGGAGTCCGGACCAAGGTGTCCCCATAGAAGGGAATGGGAGGAGTCCGGACCAAGGTGTCCCCCATAGAAGGGAATGTTTGGAGTTTAGACCGAGGTGTCCCCATAGAAGGGAATGGGAGGAGTCCGGACCAAAGTGTCCCCATAGAAGGGAATGGGAGGAGTCTGGACTGAGGTGTCCCCATAGAAGGGAATGGGAGGAGTCCGGACCAAGGTGTCCCCATAGAAGGGAATGGGAGGAGTTTAGACCAAGGTGTCCCCATAGAAGGGAATGGGAGGAGTCCGGACCAAGGTGTCCCCATAGAAGGGAATGGGAGGAGTTCAGACCAAGGTGTCCCCATAGAAGGGAATGGGAGGAGTTCAGACCAAGGTGTCCCCATAGAAGGGAATGGGAGGAGTTCAGACCAAGGTGTCCCCATAGAAGGGAATGGGAGGAGTCCGGACCAAGGTGTCCCCATAGAAGGGAATGGGAGGAGTCCAGACCAAGGTGTCCCCATAGAAGGGAATGGGAGGATTTCAGACCAAGGTGTCCCCATAGCGGGGAATGGGAGGAGTTCAGACCAAGGTGTCCCCATAGAAGGGAATGGGAGGAGTTCAGACCAAGGTGTCCCCATAGAAGGGAATGGGAGGAGTCCGGACCGAGGGGTCCCCATAAAAGGGAATGGGAGGAGTCCGGACCAAGGTGTCCCCGTAGAAGGGAATGGGAGGAGTCCGGACCAAGGTGTCCCCATAGAAGTGAAGGGGAGGAGTCCGGACCAAGGTGTCCCCATGGAAGGGAATGGGAGGAGTCCGGACCGAGGTGTCCCCATAGAAGGGAATGGGAGGAGTCCGGACCAAGGTGTCCCCATAGAAGGGAATGGGAGGAGTCCGGACCAAGGTGTCCCCATAGAAGGGAATGGGAGGAGTCCGGACCAAGGTGTCCCCATAGAAGGGAATGGGAGGAGTTCAGACCAAGGTGTCCCCATAGAAGGGAATGGGAGGAGTCCGGACCAAGGTGTCCCCATAGAAGGGAATGGGAGGAGTCCGGACCAAGGTGTCCCCATAGAAGGGAATGGGAGGAGTCCAGACCAAGGTGTCCCCATAGAAGGGAATGGGAGGAGTCCGGACCGAGGTGTCCCCCATAGAAGGGAATGGGAGGAGTCCGGACCAAGGTGTCCCCATAGAAGGGAATGGGAGGAGTTCAGACCAAGGTGTCCCCATAGAAAGGAATGGGAGGAGTCCGGACCAAGGTGTCCCCATAGAAGGGAATGGGAGGAGTCCGGACCAAGGTGTCCCCATAGAAGGGAATGGGAGGAGTTCAGACCAAGGTGTCCCCATAGAAAGGAATGGGAGGAGTCCGGACCAAGGTGTCCCCATAGAAGGGAATGGGAGGAGTCCGGACCAAGGTGTCCCCATAGAAGGGAATGGGAGGAGTTCAGACCAAGGTGTCCCCATAGAAGGGAATGGGAGGAGTCCGGACCGAGGTGTCCCCATAGAAGGGAATGGGAGGAGTTCAGACCAAGGTGTCCCCATAGAAGGGAATGGGAGGAGTCCGGACCGAGGTGTCCCCATAGAAGGGAATGGGAGGAGTCCGGACCGAGGTGTCCCCATAGAAGGGAATGGGAGGAGTCCGGACCAAGGTGTCCCCATAGAAGGGAATGGGAGGAGTCCGGACCGAGGTGTCCCCATAGAAGGGAATGGGAGGAGTTCAGACCAAGGTGTCCCCATAGAAGGGAATGGGAGGAGTCCGGACCAAGGTGTCCCCATAGAAGGGAATGGGAGGAGTCCGGACCGAGGTGTCCCCATAGAAGGGAATGGGAGGAGTCCGGACCGAGGTGTCCCCATAGAAGAGAATGGGAGGAGTCCGGACCGAGGTGTCCCCATAGAAGGGAATGGGAGGAGTCCGGACCAAGGTGTCCCCATAGAAGGGAATGGGAGGAGTCCGGACCAAGGTGTCCCCATAGAAGGGAATGGGAGGAGTCCGGACCGAGATGTCCCCATAGAAGGAAATGGGAGGAGTCCGAACCAAGGTGTCCCCATAGAAGGGAATGGGAGGAGTCCGGACCGAGGTGTCCCCATAGAAGGGAATGGGAGGAGTCCGGACCGAGGTGTCCCCATAGAAGGGAATGGGAGGAGTCCGGACCGAGGTGTCCCCATAGAAGAGAATGGGAGGAGTTCAGACCAAGGTGTCCCCATAGAAGGGAATGGGAGGAGTCCGGACCAAGGTGTCCCCATAGAAGGGAATGGGAGGAGTCCGGACCAAGGTGTCCCCATAGAAGGGAATGGGAGGAGTCCGGACCGAGGTGTCCCCATAGAAGGGAATGGGAGGAGTCCGGACCAAGGTGTCCCCATAGAAGGGAATGGGAGGAGTCCGGACCAAGGTGTCCCCATAGAAGGGAATGGGAGGAGTCCAGACCAAGGTGTCCCCATAGAAGGGAATGGGAGGAGTCCGGACCAAGGTGTCCCCATAGAAGAGAATGGGAGGAGTTCAGACCAAGGTGTCCCCATAGAAGGGAATGGGAGGAGTTTAGACCAAGGTGTCCCCATAGAAGGGAATGGGAGGAGTTCAGACCAAGGTGTCCCCATAGAAGGGAATGGGAGGAGTTCAGACCAAGGTGTCCCCATAGAAGGGAATGGGAGGAGTCCGGACCGAGGTGTCCCCATAGAAGGGAATGGGAGGAGTTCAGACCAAGGTGTCCCCATAGAAGGGAATGGGAGGAGTCCGGACCAAGGTGTCCCCATAGAAGGGAATGGGAGGAGTCCGGACCGAGGTGTCCCCATAGAAGGGAATGGGAGGAGTCCGGACCAAGGTGTCCCCATAGAAGGGAATGGGAGGAGTCCGGACCGAGATGTCCCCATAGAAGGAAATGGGAGGAGTCCGAACCAAGGTGTCCCCATAGAAGGGAATGGGAGGAGTCCGGACCGAGGTGTCCCCATAGAAGGGAATGGGAGGAGTCCGGACCGAGGTGTCCCCATAGAAGGGAATGGGAGGAGTCCGGACCGAGGTGTCCCCATAGAAGAGAATGGGAGGAGTTCAGACCAAGGTGTCCCCATAGAAGGGAATGGGAGGAGTCCGGACCAAGGTGTCCCCATAGAAGGGAATGGGAGGAGTCCGGACCAAGGTGTCCCCATAGAAGGGAATGGGAGGAGTCCGGACCGAGGTGTCCCCATAGAAGGGAATGGGAGGAGTCCGGACCAAGGTGTCCCCATAGAAGGGAATGGGAGGAGTCCGGACCAAGGTGTCCCCATAGAAGGGAATGGGAGGAGTCCAGACCAAGGTGTCCCCATAGAAGGGAATGGGAGGAGTCCGGACCAAGGTGTCCCCATAGAAGAGAATGGGAGGAGTTCAGACCAAGGTGTCCCCATAGAAGGGAATGGGAGGAGTTTAGACCAAGGTGTCCCCATAGAAGGGAATGGGAGGAGTTCAGACCAAGGTGTCCCCATAGAAGGGAATGGGAGGAGTTCAGACCAAGGTGTCCCCATAGAAGGGAATGGGAGGAGTCCGGACCGAGGTGTCCCCATAGAAGGGAATGGGAGGAGTTCAGACCAAGGTGTCCCCATAGAAGGGAATGGGAGGAGTCCGGACCAAGGTGTCCCCATAGAAGGGAATGGGAGGAGTCCGGACCGAGGTGTCCCCATAGAAGGGAATGGGAGGAGTCCGGACCAAGGTGTCCCCATAGAAGGGAATGGGAGGAGTCCGGACCGAGGTGTCCCCATAGAAGGGAATGGGAGGAGTTCAGACCAAGGTGTCCCCATAGAAGGGAATGGGAGGAGTCCGGACCAAGGTGTCCCCATAGAAGGGAATGGGAGGAGTCCGGACCGAGGTGTCCCCATAGAAGGGAATGGGAGGAGTCCGGACCGAGGTGTCCCCATAGAAGAGAATGGGAGGAGTCCGGACCGAGGTGTCCCCATAGAAGGGAATGGGAGGAGTCCGGACCAAGGTGTCCCCATAGAAGGGAATGGGAGGAGTCCGGACCAAGGTGTCCCCATAGAAGGGAATGGGAGAAGTCCGGACCAAGGTGTCCCCATAGAAGGGAATGGGAGGAGTCCGGACCAAGGTGTCCCCATAGAAGGGAATGGGAGGAGTTCAGACCAAGGTGTCCCCATAGAAGGGAATGGGAGGAGTCCGGACCAAGGTGTCCCCATAGAAGGGAATGGGAGGAGTTCAGACCAAGGTGTCCCCATAGAAGGGAATGGGAGGAGTTCAGACCAAGGTGTCCCCATAGAAGGGAATGGGAGGAGTCCGGACCAAGGTGTCCCCATAGAAGGGAATGGGAGGAGTCCGGACCAAGGTGTCCCCATAGAAGGGAATGGGAGGAGTCCGGACCAAGGTGTCCCCATAGAAGGGAATGGGAGGAGTCCGGACCAAGGTGTCCCCATAGAAGGGAATGGGAGGAGTCCGGACCAAAGTGTCCCCATAGAAGGGAATGGGAGGAGTCTGGACTGAGGTGTCCCCATAGAAGGGAATGGGAGGAGTCCGGACCAAGGTGTCCCCATAGAAGGGAATGGGAGGAGTTTAGACCAAGGTGTCCCCATAGAAGGGAATGGGAGGAGTCCGGACCAAGGTGTCCCCATAGAAGGGAATGGGAGGAGTTCAGACCAAGGTGTCCCCATAGAAGGGAATGGGAGGAGTCCGGACCAAGGTGTCCCCATAGAAGGGAATGGGAGGAGTCCGGACCAAGGTGTCCCCATAGAAGGGAATGGGAGGAGTCCAGACCAAGGTGTCCCCATAGAAGGGAATGGGAGGATTTCAGACCAAGGTGTCCCCATAGCGGGGAATGGGAGGAGTTCAGACCAAGGTGTCCCCATAGAAGGGAATGGGAGGAGTTCAGACCAAGGTGTCCCCATAGAAGGGAATGGGAGGAGTCCGGACCGAGGTGTCCCCATAAAAGGGAATGGGAGGAGTCCGGAACAAGGTGTCCCCGTAGAAGGGAATGGGAGGAGTCCGGACCAAGGTGTCCCCATAGAAGTGAAGGGGAGGAGTCCGGACCAAGGTGTCCCCATGGAAGGGAATGGGAGGAGTCCGGACCGAGGTGTCCCCATAGAAGGGAATGGGAGGAGTCCGGACCAAGGTGTCCCCATAGAAGGGAATGGGAGGAGTCCGGACCAAGGTGTCCCCGTAGAAGGGAATGGGAGGAGTCTGGACCAAGGTGTCCCCATAGAGGGGAATGGGAGGAGTCCGGACCGAGGTGTCGTCATAGAAGGGAATGGGAGGAGTCCGGACCAAGGTGTCCCCATAGAAGGGAATGGGAGGAGTCCGGACCGAGGTGTCCCCATAGAAGGGAATGGGAGGAGTCCGGACCAAGGTGTCCTCATAGAAGGGAATGGGAGGAGTCTGGACCAAGGTGTCCCCATAGAAGGGAATGGGAGGAGTTCAGACCAAGGTGTCCTCGTAGAAGGGAATGGGAGGAGTCTGGACCGAGGTGTCCCCATAGAAGGGAATGGGAGGAGTCCGGACCGAGGTGTCCCCATAGAAGGGAATGGGAGGAGTCTGGACCAAGGTGTCCCCGTAGAAGGGAATGGGAGGAGTCCGGACCGAGGTGTCCCCGTAGAAGGGAATGGGAGGAGTCTGGACTGAGGTGTCCCCATAGAAGGGAATGGGAGGAGTCCGGACCGAGGTGTCCCCGTAGAAGGGAATGGGAGGAGTCTGGACTGAGGTGTCCCCATAGAAGGGAATGGGAGGAGTCCGGACCGAGGTGTCCCCATAGAAGGGAATGGGAGGAGTTCAGACCAAGGTGTCCCCATAGAAGGGAATGGGAGGAGTTTAGACCAAGGTGTCCCCATAGAAGGGAATGGGAGGAGTTCAGATCAAGGTGTCCCTATAGAAGGGAATGGGAGGAGTTCAGACCGAGGTGTCCCCATAGAAGGGAATGGGAGGAGTCCGGACCAAGGTGTCCCCATAGAAGGGAATGGGAGGAGTCCGGACCGAGGTGTCCCCATAGAAGGGAATGGGAGGAGTCTGGACCGAGGTGTCCCCATAGAAGGGAATGGGAGGAGTCCGGACCGAGGTGTCCCCATAGAAGGGAATGGGAGGAGTCCGGACCGAGGTGTCCCCATAGAAGGGAATGGGAGGAGTCTGGACTGAGGTGTCCCCATAGAAGGGAATGGGAGGAGTCTGGACTGAGGTGTCCCCATAGAAGGGAATGGGAGGAGTCTGGACCGAGGTGTCCCCATAGAAGGGAATGGGAGGAGTCCGGACCAAGGTGTCCCCATAGAAGGGAATGGGAGGAGTTCAGACCAAGGTGTCCCCATAGAAGGGAATGGGAGGAGTCTGGACCGAGGTGTCCCCATAGAAGGGAATGGGAGGAGTCCGGACCAAAGTGTCCCCATAGAAGGGAATGGGAGGAGTCCGGACCGAGGTGTCCCCATAGAAGGGAATGGGAGGAGTCCGGACCGAGGTGTCCCCATAGAAGGGAATGGGAGGAGTCTGGACTGAGGTGTCCCCATAGAAGGGAATGGGAGGAGTTCAGACCGAGGTGTCCCCATAGAAGGGAATGGGAGGAGTCCGGACCGAGGTGTCCCCATAGAAGGGAATGGGAGGAGTTTAGACCAAGGTGTCCCCATAGAAGGGAATGGGAGGAGTGTGGACTGAGGTGTCCCCATAGAAGGGAATGGGAGGAGTTCAGACCGAGGTGTCCCCATAGAAGGGAATGGGAGGAGTTTAGACCAAGGTGTCCCCATAGAAGGGAATGGGAGGAGTCCGGACCGAGGTGTCCCCATAGAAGGGAATGGGAGGAGTTTAGACCATGGTTTTCCCTGTAGAAGGGAATGGGAGGAGTCTGGACTGAGGTGTCCCCATAGAAGGGAATGGGAGGAGTTCAGACCAAGGTGTCCCCATAGAAGGGAATGGGAGGAGTCCGGACCAAGGTGTCCCCATAGAAGGGAATGGGAGGAGTCTGGACCAAGGTGTCCCCATAGAAGGGAATGGGAGGAGTTCAGACCAAGGTGTCCCCATAGAAGGGAATGGGAGGAGTCTGGACCAAGGTGTCCCCATAGAAGGGAATGGGAGGAGTCTGGACTGAGGTGTCCCCATAGAAGGGAATGGGAGGAGTCTGGACTGAGGTGTCCCCATAGAAGGGAATGGGAGGAGTCTGGACTGAGGTGTCCCCATAGAAGGGAATGGGAGGAGTCTGGACTGAGGTGTCCCCATAGAAGGGAATGGGAGGAGTCTGGACTGAGGTGTCCCCATAGAAGGGAATGGGAGGAGTCTGGACCAAGGTGTCCCCATAGAAGGGAATGGGAGGAGTTCAGACCAAGGTGTCCCCATAGAAGGGAATGGGAGGAGTCTGGACCAAGGTGTCCCCATAGAAGGGAATGGGAGGAGTCTGGACTGAGGTGTCCCCATAGAAGGGAATGGGAGGAGTCTGGACTGAGGTGTCCCCATAGAAGGGAATGGGAGGAGTCTGGACTGAGGTGTCCCCATAGAAGGGAATGGGAGGAGTCTGGACCGAGGTGTCCCCATAGAAGGGAATGGGAGGAGTCCGGACCAAGGTGTCCCCATAGAAGGGAATGGGAGGAGTTCAGACCAAGGTGTCCCCATAGAAGGGAATGGGAGGAGTCTGGACCGAGGTGTCCCCATAGAAGGGAATGGGAGGAGTCCGGACCAAAGTGTCCCCATAGAAGGGAATGGGAGGAGTCCGGACCGAGGTGTCCCCATAGAAGGGAATGGGAGGAGTCCGGACCGAGGTGTCCCCATAGAAGGGAATGGGAGGAGTCTGGACTGAGGTGTCCCCATAGAAGGGAATGGGAGGAGTTCAGACCGAGGTGTCCCCATAGAAGGGAATGGGAGGAGTCCGGACCGAGGTGTCCCCATAGAAGGGAATGGGAGGAGTTTAGACCAAGGTGTCCCCATAGAAGGGAATGGGAGGAGTGTGGACTGAGGTGTCCCCATAGAAGGGAATGGGAGGAGTTCAGACCGAGGTGTCCCCATAGAAGGGAATGGGAGGAGTTTAGACCAAGGTGTCCCCATAGAAGGGAATGGGAGGAGTCCGGACCGAGGTGTCCCCATAGAAGGGAATGGGAGGAGTTTAGACCAAGGTTTTCCCTGTAGAAGGGAATGGGAGGAGTCTGGACTGAGGTGTCCCCATAGAAGGGAATGGGAGGAGTTCAGACCAAGGTGTCCCCATAGAAGGGAATGGGAGGAGTCCGGACCAAGGTGTCCCCATAGAAGGGAATGGGAGGAGTCTGGACCAAGGTGTCCCCATAGAAGGGAATGGGAGGAGTTCAGACCAAGGTGTCCCCATAGAAGGGAATGGGAGGAGTCTGGACCAAGGTGTCCCCATAGAAGGGAATGGGAGGAGTCTGGACTGAGGTGTCCCCATAGAAGGGAATGGGAGGAGTCTGGACTGAGGTGTCCCCATAGAAGGGAATGGGAGGAGTCTGGACTGAGGTGTCCCCATAGAAGGGAATGGGAGGAGTCTGGACTGAGGTGTCCCCATAGAAGGGAATGGGAGGAGTTCAGGCCTAGGTGTCCCCATAGAAGAGAGGAAATGATTGGATATTACTTTCTATACATAATTGAATATAACAGAGATAAATATTCATGACTTTATTCACCGACTTTTCTGTCAGAAGCCGCCCATGTCTCTCACCTCAGCCAGCAGCCGGCTCCGCCCCCCTCCAGTCACCACCCAGCGCGGGTAACGCACGCCTCTGCCACACACAACATGGCCGCCGGGGCTCCGTGTAAATGCCTCTTTTTGCCACACACAAGATGGCGGCCGCATGTCGTCACTTCCGGTGTACGGAAAGCCGCCAGGCCCAGACATGTTGCAGTAAAGATGGCGGAGGAAGCGGAGGCCGAGGTGCCGAAGTTATCGGGGCTGCTGGAGGAGGGATGGCGGATCCTGGAGGTGGTGGAGGAGGGGGGAGTCACCGATCCGGTGCGAGCCCGGGAGGTGCAGAGAGGGGTGAGGCTTCTGGAGGAGGCAACCCGGATGGTGACACAGCTGGACCTCTTCAGGTGAGGGGGGAGGGGAGTCCTGGAATAATGACCCGGATTCATCAAATCGGGACTGCAAAATACACTCTGATTGGTCACTGGGGCATGCAGGGGGAGGAGTCTATATTCTGTATATTCCCAGGATCTATGGAATGGGGGCGTGCCAAAGTCACTGCAATATTATGGAGTTAGGGGCCACTTTGACATGCTGGGGGAGGAGTCTATATGCAGGGGGAGGGGTCTATATGATGGGGGAGGAGTCTATATGCAGGGGGAGATGTCTATATGTAGGGGGAGGGGTCTATATGCAGGGGGAGGGGTCTATATGCAGGGGAGGTGTCTATATGCAGGGGGAGGGGTCTATATGCAGGGGGAGGGGTCTATATGCAGGGGGAGGGGTCTATATGCAGGGGGAGGTGTCTATATGCAGGGGGAGGTGTCTATATGCAGGGGAGGTGTCTATATGCAGGAGGAGGAGTCTATATGCAGGGTGAGGGGTCTATATGCAGGGGGAGGGGTCTATATGCAGGAGGAGGAGTCTATATGCAGGAGGAGGAGTCTATATGCAGGGGGAGGGGTCTATATGCAGGGGGAGGGGTCTATATGCAGGGGGAGGTGTCTATATGCAGGGGGAGGTGTCTATATGATGGGGGAGGAGTCTATATGCAGGGGGAGATGTCTATATGATGGGGGAGGTGTCTATATGCAGGGGAGGGGTCTATATGCAGGGGGAGGGGTCTATATGCAGGGGAGGGGTCTATATGCAGGGGGAGGGGTCTATATGCAGGGGAGGGGGTCTATATGCAGGGGGAGGAGTCTATATGCAGGGGGAGGGGGTCTATATGCAGTGGGAGGTGTCTATATGCAGGGGGAGGTGTCTATATGCAGGGGGAGGGGTCTATATGCAGGGGGAGGGGTCTATATGCAGGGGAGGTGTCTATATGCACAGGGGAGGGGTCTATATGCAGGGGGAGGGGTCTATATGCAGGGGGAGGGGTCTATATGCACAGGGGAGGGGTCTATATGCAGGGGAGGTGTCTATATGCACAGGGGAGGGGTCTATATGCAGGGGGAGGGGTCTATATGCAGGGGGAGGGGTCTATATGCACAGGGGAGGGGTCTATATGCAGGGGGAGGTGTCTATATGATGGGGGAGGGGTCTATATGCAGGGGGAGGGGTCTATATGCAGGGGGAGGAGTCTATATGCAGGGGGAGGAGTCTATATGCAGGGGGAGGGGGTCTATATGCAGGGGGAGGGGTCTATATGCAGGGGGAGGGGTCTATATGCAGGGGGAGATGTCTATATGCAGGGGAGGGGTCTATATGCAGGGGAGGGGTCTATATGCAGGGGAGGGGTCTATATGCAGGGGGAGGGGTCTATATGCACAGGGGAGGTGTCTATATGCAGGGGAGGGGTCTATATGCAGGGGGAGGGGTCTATATGCAGGGGGAGGGGTCTATATGCACAGGGGAGATGTCTATATGCAGGGGGAGGTGTCTATATGCAGGGGGAGGTGTCTATATGCAGGGGGAGGTGTCTATATGCAGGGGGAGGTGTCTATATGCAGGGGGAGGTGTCTATATGCAGGGGGAGGTGTCTATATGCAGGGGGAGGTGTCTATATGCAGGGGGAGGTGTCTATATGCACAGGGGAGGTGTCTATATGCAGGGGAGGGGTCTATATGCAGGGGAGGGGTCTATATGCAGGGGGAGGGGTCTATATGCACAGGGGAGTTGTCTATATGCAGGGGGAGGTGTCTATATGCACAGGGGAGGTGTCTATATGCACAGGGGAGGTGTCTATATGCAGGGGGAGGTGTCTATATGCAGGGGGAGGTGTCTATATGCAGGGGGAGGTGTCTATATGCAGGGGGAGGTGTCTATATGCAGGGGGAGGTGTCTATATGCAGGGGGAGGTGTCTATATGCAGGGGGAGGTGTCTATATGCACAGGGGAGGGTTCTATATGCACAGGGGAGGGGTCTATATGCACAGGGGAGGGGTCTATATGCACAGGGGAGGGGTCTATATGCACAGGGGAGGGGTCTATATGCACAGGGGAGGGGTCTATATGCAGGGGAGGGGTCTATATGCTGGGTAGGTGTCTATATGCAGAGGAGGGGTGTCTATATGCAGGGGAGGGGTGTCTATATGCAGAGGAGGGGTGTCTATGTGCAGGGGAGGGGTGTCTATATGCAGGGGAGGGGTGTCTATATGCAGAGGAGGGGTGTCTATGTGCAGGGGAGGGGTGTCTATATGCAGGGGAGGGGTGTCTATATGCAGAGGAGGGGTGTCTATGTGCAGGGGAGGGGTGTCTATATGCAGAGGAGGGGTGTCTATGTGCAGGGGAGGGGTGTCTATATGCAGAGGAGGGGTGTCTATGTGCAGAGGAGGGGTGTCTATGTGCAGGGGAGGGGTGTCTATATGCAGGGGAGGGGTGTCTATATGCAGGGGAGGGGTGTCTATATGCAGGGGAGGGGTGTCTATATGCACAGGGGAGGTGTCTATATGCACAGGGGAGGTGTCTATATGCAGGGGAGGAGTCTATAATCTGCATATTCCCAGTTTAATGACCCTGATCTATGAAATGGGGGCGCTCCAGGCATACCAAAGTGACTGCAATATTATGTATTGAAGGGCCATTTTTGCATGCCGTGCAGATTTATTCCTGTATATTCCCGGTGTAATCACCCCAATTTATCAAATGGAGGTGCGCTTTAAGGCATTCTAAAGTGACTGCAATATTAGGAAATAAGGGGCCACTTTGGCATGCCGGGGAGGAGAGTATTCCTGTATATTCCCAGGACCAGGATTTAACAAATGGGGCCGCACTCCAGGCATGCTAAGGTAACTGCGATAATACATACTGATTGGCCACTTTGGCATGCAGGGGGAGGAGTCTATAATCTGTATATTGTATATTCCCAGTGTAATCACCTGAATTTATCAAATGGGGGGGGGCACTCCAGGCATGCTAAACTAACAGCCATAATACAGACTGATTGGCCACTTTGGCATGCCGGGCAGGAGTGTATTCCTGTATATTCCCAGTGTAATGACCAGGATTTATGCAATGGGGGGGGGGCACTCCAGGCATTCTAAGGTAACCATGATAATACATACTGATTGTCCACTTCGGCGTGCTGGGGGAGAAGTCTATAATCAATTCCCTGTGTAATCACCTGGATAGCACACATGGGGGGAGGAGTCTATATGCTGGGGGAGGAGTCTATAATCCTATATATTCCCTGTGTAATCACCTGGATAGCACACATGGGGGGAGGGGCACTCCAGGCATGCTAAAGTTACTGCAAATATATCTACTGAAGGGCCATTTTTGCATGCCGGGGAGATTTGTTCTAATATATTCCCACTGTAATTAGTGATCAACAGATATCAGTTTTGCATTGCCGATATTTTGGTCATCGCGTATTGACGTCCCCTCCCCCTCCTTGTAATGACAGCCGAGCGGCTTCTCAGCCCCATTGGTTGTCATTACAAGACAGCCGACCCTCGGCTATGGACGCCGGTACCGGGGTGTCGCCTCTAGCTGCAGCCATCATCCCGGTACAGCACTTTCCCTAAATATCGGTCACCTTGGTATGTTGGGAAAAGTGGATATCGCCCCCCCCCCCCCCCCCGATCGATATATTGGCTTTGCCGATAATCAGTTGATCTCTAGTTATAATGAAAAGTTCAATTTGGCCCGAGCCAAGTGATAGAAATTGTAATGTGTGGCGCCAATCTTGGCGCCAACAGCCATACATTTCAATGGGGAATTCCCAATCAGAAGCCAAACTATTCCTATATGGACGCCATCTTGGTTCACCCAAATTCCACTTTTTATACTAATCGGGCATCTCTCTCTATAGAAAAGTTCAATTTCGGCTAAGCCAAGTGATTATAGATCATGGAATATGGCACCAATCTTGGCACCGACAGCCATACATTTCAATGGGGAATTCCAAATAAGAAGCCAAACTATTCCTATATGGAAGCCATCTTGGCTCACTCAAATTCCCATTGTTATGCTAATTGGGCATCTCTCTATATAGAAAGGTTAAATTTCGGCTAAGCCAAGTGATATAGATCATAAAATATGGCACCGACAGCCATAAATTTCAATGGGGATTTCTGAATAAGAAAGCCAAGCTGTTCCTATATGGACGCCATCTTGGCTCACCCAAATTCCACTTTTTTTTTTTTTTTTTTTATACCAATTGGGAATCCTCCTCTATAGAAAAGTTCAATTTCGACTAAGCTAAGTGATATAAATGATAAAATATGGCACCAAACTTGGCACCGACAGCCATACATTTCAATGGGAAATTCCCAATAAGAAGCCAAACTATTCCTATATGGACGCCATCTTGGTTCACCCAAATTCCACTTTTTATACTAATTGGGTATCTCTCTCTCGCTATAGAAAAGTTACATTTTGCCTAAGCCAAGTGATATAGATCATGGAATATGGCAACCTGACAGCCGTGCACTTCAATAGGAAATTTTGAATAAGAAGCCAAACTATTCCTATATGGACGCCATCTTGGCTCACTCAAATTCCCCCTTTTTTTTTTTTTTTTTTATACCAATTGGGAAACCTCCTATATAGAAAATGTCAATTTGGCCCAAGCCAAGTGATATAAATCATAAAATATGGCACCAAACTTGACACCGACAGCCATACATTTCAATGGGATATTCCGAATCAGAAGCCAAACTATTCCTATATGGACGCCATCTTGGTTCACCCAAATTCAACTTGTTTTATACCAATTGGGAATCCTCCTCTATAGAAAAGTTCAATTTCGACTAAGCTAAGTGATATAAATGATAAAGGTTGGCACGACAGCCATACATTTCAATGTGGAATTCCGAATAAGAAGCCAAGCTATTCCTATGTGGACGCCATCTTGGCTCACCCAAATTCCACTTATTTTATACTAATTGGGCATCTCTCTCTATAGAAAAGTTAAATTTCGCCTAAGCCAAGTGATATAAATCATAAAATATGGCACCAAACTTTGCAGCCATACATTTCAATGTGATATTCCGAATCAGAAGCCAAGCTATTCCTATATGGACGCCATCTTGGCTGACCCAGATGGGACGGTTTTACTATGAATGTCCTATCCTTCTATATTAAAATAACTAATAAAATAAACTGTAGAAATCGGTGAGCCAAGATGGTTCTCATAGAACTTTCATAGCTTGTCTTCTCTTGGAATTTCCTATTGAAGTGCATGGCGCGGGTGCCAAGTTTGGTGCCATATTTTATGATTTATATCACTTGGCTTGGGCCAAATTGAAATTTTCTATGTAGGATACCCAATTGGTATAAAACAAATGGAATTTGGGTGCGCCAAGATGGTTTTCCTATAGGAACAGCTTGGCTTCTTATTAATAATGTCCCATTGAAATGCATGGAAGACATGGTTTGCCAAGATTGGTGCCATGTTTCATGATTTATATCACTTGGCTCGGGCCAAATTTAACTTTTTCTATATAGGAGGCCAAATTAGTATAGAAAAGGTGGAATTTGGGTGAGCCAAGATGGCTTCCATATAGAAATAGCTTGGCTTCTTCTTGGGAATTTCCCATTGAAATGTATGGCCGTCGGTGCCACGTTTGGTGCCACACATTACAATTTCTATCACTTGGCTCGGGCCAAATTGAACTTTAATAGTGGGATGCCCAATTATATGAAAACACCTCACATCTGGGTGAGCCAAGATGGTTTCCATAGAGAAGAAGGTTTTCATTCTGAATTCCCCCATTTACACACATGGCAGTTAGGGAGATAAAATTGTTGCCAAATTTCACAACTCCCCCCCCCCCCCCCCCTGTGGTTTAGGAGGTAGGATCCACCCACAGCGTAGGAGGTGGGATTCCCCGGCGGTGTAGGGTCTCCCGCTCTGTAGGAGGTAGGATTCCCTGGCGGTGTAGGATTCCCCGGCGGTATAGGGTCTCCCGTTCTGTAGGATGTAGGATTCCCCTGGCGGTGTAGGGTCTCCCGTTCTGTAGGACGTAGGATTCCCCTGGCGGTGTAGGGTCTCCCGCTCTGTAGGATTCCCCTGCGGTGTAGGGTCTCCCTTTCTGTTGGAGGGGGGATTCCCCTGTGGTGTAGGGTCTCCCACTCTGTAGGACATAGGATTCCCCGGCGGTGTAGGGTCTCCCGCTCTGTAGGATTCCTCCCTGGTGTAGGGTCTCCCACTCTGTAGGACGTAGGATTCCCCCACGGTGTAGGGTCTCCCACTCTGTAGGACGTGGGATTCCCCCGCGGTGTAGGGTCTCCCGCTCTGTAGGATTCCCCCACAGTGTAGGGTCTTCCACTCTGTAGGACGTAGGATTCCCCCGCGGTGTAGGGTCTCCCGCTCTGTAGGATTCCCCGGTGGTGTAGGGTCTCCCACTCTGTAGGACGTAGGATTCCCCGGTGGTGTAGGGTCTCCCGCTCTGTAGGATGTAGGATTCCCCGGCGGTGTAGGGTCTCCCACTCTGTAGGACGTAGGATTCCCCTGGCGGTGTAGGGTCTCCCGCTCTGTAGGACGTAGGATTCCCCTGCAATGTAGGGTCTCCCGCTCTTTAGGACGTAGGATTCACCCTTGGTGTAGGGTCTCCCGCTCTGTAGGACGTAGGTTTCCCCGTTGGTGTAGGGTCTCCCGCTCTGGAGGGACGTAGGATTCCCCCGGCGGTATAGGGTCTCCCGCTCTGTAGGAGGTAGGATTCCCTGGTGGTGTAGGGTCTCCCTTTCTGTTGGAGGGGGGATTCCCCCGCGGTGTAGGGTCTCCCACTCTGTAGGACGTAGGATTCCCCCGCAGTGTAGGGTCTCCCGCTCGGTAGGATTCCCCCACGGTGTAGGGTCTCCCACTCTGTAGGACGTAGGATTCCCCCACGATGTAGGGTCTCCCACTCTGTAGGACGTAGGATTCCCCCACGGTGTAGGGTCTCCCACTCTGTAGGACGTAGGATTCCCCCACGGTGTAGGGTCTCCCACTCTGTAGGATTCCCCCACGGTGTAGGGTCTCCCACTTTGTAGGGTGTAGGGTCTCCCGCTCTGTAGGATTCCCCCACTGTGTAGGGTCTCCCACTCTGTAGGAGGTAGGATTCCCCGGTGGTGTAGGGTCTCCCGCTCTGTAGGACGTAGGATTCCCCGGCGGTGTAGGGTCTCCCGCTCTGTAGGACGTAGGATTCCCCCGCGGTGTAGGGTCTCCCGCTCTGTAGGACATAGGATTCCCTGGTGGTCTAGGGTCTCCAGCTCTGTAGGACGTAGGATTCCCCGGCGGTGTAGGGTCTCCCGCTCTGTAGGACGTAGGATTCCCCGGCGGTGTAGAGTCTCCCGCTCTGTAGGAGGTAGGATTCCCCGGTGGTGTAGGGTCTCCCGCTCTGTAGGACGTAGGATTCCCCGGCGGTGTAGGGTCTCCCGCTCTGTAGGACGTAGGATTCCCCCGCGGTGTAGGGTCTCCCGCTCTGTAGGACATAGGATTCCCTGGTGGTCTAGGGTCTCCAGCTCTGTAGGACGTAGGATTCCCCGGCGGTGTAGGGTCTCCCGCTCTGTAGGACGTAGGATTCCCCGGCGGTGTAGAGTCTCCCGCTCTGTAGGACGTAGGATTCCCCCGCGGTGTAGGGTCTCCCGCTCTGTAGGACGTTGGATTCCCCCAGCGGTGTAGGGTCTCCTCTCTGTAGGACGTAGGATTCCCCCGGCGGTGTAGGGTCTCCTGCTCTGTAGGACATAGGATTCCCCCGGCGGTGTAGGGTTTCCCGCTCTGTAGGAGGTAGGATTCAGCCTCGGTGTAGGGTCTCCCGCTCTGTAGGATATGTGATTCACCCGCGGTGTAGGGTCTCCCGCTCTGTAGGACGTAGGATTCCCCGGCGGTGTAGGGTTTCCCGCTCTGTAGGAGGTAGGATTCCCTGGTGGTGTAGGGTCTCCCGCTCTGTAGGAGGTAGGATTCCCCGGTGGTGTAGGGTCTCCCACTCTGTAGGAGGTAGGATTCCCCGGTGGTGTAGGGTTTCCCGCTCTGTAGAAGGTAGGATTCCCCGGTGGTGTAGGGTTTCCCGCTCTGTAGGAGGTAGGATTCCCTGGTGGTGTAGGGTCTCCCGCTCTGTAGGAGGTAGGATTCCCCCGGCGGTGTAGGGTCTCCCACTCTGTAGGACGTAGGATTCCCCCACGGTGTAGGGTCTCCCACTCTGTAGGACGTGGGATTCCCCCGCGGTGTAGGGTCTCCCGCTCTGTAGGATTCCCCCACGGTGTAGGGTCTTCCACTCTGTAGGACGTAGGATTCCCCCGCGGTGTAGGGTCTCCCGCTCTGTAGGATTCCCCGGTGGTGTAGGGTCTCCCACTCTGTAGGACGTAGGATTCCCCGGTGGTGTAGGGTCTCCCGCTCTGTAGGATGTAGGATTCCCCGGCGGTGTAGGGTCTCCCACTCTGTAGGACGTAGGATTCCCCTGGCGGTGTAGGGTCTCCCGCTCTGTAGGACGTAGGATTCCCCTGCAATGTAGGGTCTCCCGCTCTTTAGGACGTAGGATTCACCCTTGGTGTAGGGTCTCCCGCTCTGTAGGACGTAGGTTTCCCCGTTGGTGTAGGGTCTCCCGCTCTGGAGGGACGTAGGATTCCCCCGGCGGTGTAGGGTCTCCCGCTCTGTAGGAGGTAGGATTCCCTGGCGGTGTAGGGTCTCCCTTTCTGTTGGAGGGGGGATTCCCCCGCGGTGTAGGGTCTCCCACTCTGTAGGACGTAGGATTCCCCCGCAGTGTAGGGTCTCCCGCTCTGTAGGATTCCCCCACGGTGTAGGGTCTCCCACTCTGTAGGACGTAGGATTTCCCCACGGTGTAGGGTCTCCCACTCTGTAGGACGTAGGATTCCCCCACGGTGTAGGGTCTCCCACTCTGTAGGATTCCCCCACGGTGTAGGGTCTCCCACTCTGTAGGACGTAGGATTCCCCGGTGGTGTAGGGTCTCCCGCTCTGTAGGACGTAGGATTCCCCGGCGGTGTAGGGTCTCCCGCTCTGTAGGACGTAGGATTCCCCCGCGGTGTAGGGTCTCCCGCTCTGTAGGACATAGGATTCCCCGGTGGTCTAGGGTCTCCCGCTCTGTAGGACGTAGGATTCCCCGGCGGTGTAGGGTCTCCCGCTCTGTAGGACGTAGGATTCCCCGGCGGTGTAGAGTCTCCCGCTCTGTAGGACGTAGGATTCCCCCGCGGTGTAGGGTCTCCCGCTCTGTAGGACGTTGGATTCCCCCAGCGGTGTAGGGTCTCCTCTCTGTAGGACGTAGGATTCCCCCGGCGGTGTAGGGTCTCCTGCTCTGTAGGACATAGGATTCCCCCGGCGGTGTAGGGTTTCCCGCTCTGTAGGAGGTAGGATTCAGCCTCGGTGTAGGGTCTCCCGCTCTGTAGGATATGTGATTCACCCGCGGTGTAGGGTCTCCCGCTCTGTAGGACGTAGGATTCCCCGGTGGTGTAGGGTCTCCCACTCTGTAGGAGGTAGGATTCCCCGGTGGTGTAGGGTTTCCCGCTCTGTAGAAGGTAGGATTCCCCGGTGGTGTAGGGTTTCCCGCTCTGTAGGAGGTAGGATTCCCTGGTGGTGTAGGGTCTCCCGCTCTGTAGGAGGTAGGATTCCCCTGGCGGTGTAGGGTCTCCCGCTCTGTAGGACGTAGGATTCAGCCTCGGTGTAGGGTCTCCCGCTCTGTAGGATGTGATTCACCCGCGGTGTAGGGTCTCCCGCTCTGTACAACGTAGGATTTCCCCGTGGTGTAGGGTCTCCCGCTCTGTAGAAGGTGGGATTCCCCCACGGTGTAGGGTCTCCCGCTCTGTAGGACGTAGGATTCCCCGGCGGTGTAGGGTCTCCCGCTCTGTAGAAGGTGGGATTCCCCCACGGTGTAGGGTCTCCCGCTCTGTAGGACGTAGGATTCCCCGGCGGTGTAGGGTCTCCCGCTCTGTAGAAGGTGGGATTCCCCCACGGTGTAGGGTCTCCCGCTCTGTAGGACGTAGGATTCCCCGGCGGTGTAGGGTCTCCCGCTCTGTAGGAGGTAGGATTCCCCGGTGGTGTAGGGTCTCCTGCTCTGTAGGACGTAGGATTCCCCCGGCGATGTAGGGTCTCCCGCTTTGTAGGACGTAGGATTCCCCCGGCGATGTAGGGTCTCCCGGTTTGTAGGACGTGGGATTCCCCAGTGGTGTAAGGTCTCCCGCTCTGTAGGACGTAGGATTCCCCGGTGGTGTAGGGTCTCCCGCTCTGTAGGACATGTGATTCACCTGCGCTGTATCTCTCTCTTACTCTGCAGCTGTAACGAGGATCTGGAGGAGATCTCCTCGGCCGACCTGCGGTTCCTCCTCCTCCCCGCTTTCCTGGGGGCGCTGACGATGAAGCTGGGGGATCAGAGTAAGAGGTTGCAGCACCTGGAGGTGGCACGCTCCTATTTCCTGGACTTCCTGAAGAGATGTCACCGCTACAAAGTGTCCGACTTCACCCTCCCCCTGGAGAACGTAGAGTCGGGGGAGAACGAGGAGCGCGAGGAACGCCCTGCTGGGGCCCCGCCCAACATGACCGCCATGGCGGTGCAACGGAATGCCAAGATCGAGAGGTGAGAGAACTCCGCCCTTCCCCCGACATCCGTTCCGACTCAGTACAGATCCTGCCAGAAATCCAGGATGAGCAGACTCTGAGCGGTTACATTGTTCCCAAAATCGAATGTTATTCGGCTATTTTCTCCCCAGGTCAAATGTCCTTTACTATAGTAATTGGGAAGATACACATTATGGCCAGTAGATGGAGCTGGGGGTTGAAGGAAATACTTGCTGTGATCCTTGGCTCCATCTAGTGGCCATATTGCGGTGTTTTTTGGATGCATTCAATTCTATATAAATTAAGAACATTCGATCCAGAGAGAATATAGCCTGCTAACCTTCGACCTGCATCCCGTTTATATTCTGTGCTGCTGCTGTGAGCGGCCCCAGAGGTGCCCATGCTTTGTGATTGGCCAAGTCAAGATTCCTATTACTCACCATAATCCCTCCCTTCCAGTACAGGAGCGGAGCTGGGCCAGCACAGACAGTAATTTGACACTCACAGAAGCGAAGATTGGCCAGTACAGTTATTTGAGACTTCCAGAGGCCAAAAGGAGAGGAGCTGGGCCAGCATAGACAGTAATTGCTTTCCCAGGGGAAGAGCTGGGCAGGCACAGACAGTAGTTAGTTTCCCAGGGGAGGAGAGGAGCTGGGCAAGCAAAGACAGTAAGACAGCCCCAGGAGAGGAGAGGAGCTGGGGCAGCACAGACAGTAAGACAGTCCCAGGTGAGGAGAGGAGCTGGGTCAGCACAGAAAGTAAGACAGCCCCAGGAGAGGAGAGGAGCTGGGTCAGCACAGAAAGTAAGACAGCCCCAGGAGAGGAGCTGGGCCAGCACAGTCATTAAGACAGTCCTAGGAGAGGAGCTGGGCCAGCACACAGTCTTGTGAATGAGGAGGTGTGGTTTCTGTGAGGGGCGGGGTCTCTGACTCTCTCCATGTCTGATGAAGGTACAAGCAGAAGAAGAGTGTGGAGGGACAGCTGGCGGCGATGAAGGACGCGGTGAGGAGCGGCAGAGCGGAGGAGGAGCAGATCCGGGAATATTACCTCCTGCAGCTCCAGCAGTGGGTTTGCTCCGCCCTGGAGGAGGTGGACAGTATAGACCAGGAGCTGCCATTGGTCAGGGCCCGGGAGATGATCAAGCAGGTGAGTGAGACTCCTCCACCAATAGCAGAGCACCTCTTATCCCCGCCTCCTCTGTGATTGGATGTCTGCTCCCCTGGGATGTGATTCCATATCTGCAGCAAATAGGGAGTTTTGGAGTGGCACGGTGGGGGCGTGTCCAGCCAAAACACCTCCTCCTGCAGTGTCTGTAGGAAGGGCATCAACCGCCCACACTTACCTTACCCACACTCCTCTACAGTCAGTGCTGTGATTGGCTGTGCCGGTGACCTGGGAGGAGCATAGAGGGCGCCTTCCCCAGTCACGTGACGGCGCTCGCCTCAACACAGCACTAAAGTGTCACTCTGGTTATATTGTATTGCTCTGGTGACACGATGTAGACAAAAAAATATATATTATTTTATATTTTTATTATATTATTTTATAGTATATTATTATATTTTTTATTTTATTATATTTATTTTTATTTTATATTATATTTTATTTTATATATTTTTTATTATATTTTATTTTATATTATTTATTATATTTATTTTTATTTTATAATATATTTTTTATTATATTCTTTTATATTATATTATTTTTTATGATGTTCTATTAATATTTTATTTTATATTTTTACATCCACCATCCCTGGATCACCACCACACCAATCATATAGTGACCCCGCACTTCTCTGACAATTAGTATTTGAAAAAAAAATATAACTTAAAAAAAAAAATATAGAAAAAGAAAAATGTTTAACCACATCCCGCCCGCGCTATAGGCAAATGAGGGCGGGAAAGTGGTTGCATTATCCTGACCGGACATCATATGATGACGGCGGGGGGGGCGCGCAGAGCGGCGGTCGGTGCTGCGGTGTCACTCTGACACACCTCATCTCTGATCTCGGTAAAGAGTCTATGACGTAGGCTCTTTACCATGTGACCAGCTGTGTCCAATCACAGCTGGTCACATAGTACACAGGAAGAGCCGTTGATCGGCTTTCCTCAGCTCGTGCCTGACAGGCGTGAGTAGAGGAGAGCGGATCTGCAGCTCTCCTGATGGGGTGGGGTCTGCACTGGTAATCAGAGCATTGATACCAGTACACAGACCCTTGGGGGAGGGGGGGTGCCACTAGAACTACCAGGGAGGCCCACCCATGGCCACCAGGGATGGCAATCAGGGCTCAGGTAGCCCGCCAGTGCCCTCCCCATCAGTGCTGCTCACCAGTGCCCATTATTGCCCATTATTGCCCATCAGTGCCCCCATCAGTGCCCATTATTGCCCATCAGTGCCCCCAACAGTGCCCATTATTGCCCACCAGTGCCCATTATTGCCCACCAGTGCCCATTATTGCCCACCAGTGCCCATTATTGCCCACCAGTGCCCATTATTGCCCACCAGTGCCCATTATTGCCCATCAGTGCCCCCACCAGTGCCCATTATTGCCCATCAGTGCCCCCACCAGTGCCCATTATTGCCCATCAGTGCCCCCACCAGTGCCCATTATTGCCCACCAGTGCCCATTATTGCCCACCAGTGCCCATTATTGCCCACCAGTGCCCATTATTGCCCATCAGTGCCCCCACCAGTGCCCATTATTGCCCCCTATCAGTGCCCCCACCAGTGCCCATTATTGCCCCCACCAGTGCCCATTATTGCCTCCTATCAGTGCCCCCACCAGTGCCCATTATTGCCTCCTATCAGTGCCCCCACCAGTGCCCATTATTGCCCCCTATCAGTGCCCCCACCAGTGTCCATTATTGCCCCCTATCAGTGCCCCCACCAGTGTCCATTATTGCCCCCTATCAGTGCCCCCACCAGTGCCCATTATTGCCCCCACCAGTGCCCATTATTGCCCCCACCAGTGCCCATTATTGCCCCCACCAGTGCCCATTATTGCCCCCACCAGTGCCCATTATTGCCCCCACCAGTGCCACCTGTCTGTGCCCATCAATGCCACCTATCAGTGCCACCCCATGAGTGCCTCCTCATCAGTGCTCTTCAGTGCAGGAAAAAACGTATTTATTTACAAAATTTTATAACCTAAACAAAAATATATATATATTTTTTTTTTCAAACTTTTTGGTCTTTTTTTATTTGTTTAGCAAAAAAGAAAAAAACCTTGCGGTGATGAAATCTCTGTTTGTGGGGGGAAAATGACATCAATTTGGTTTAGGTACAGTGTTACATGAACACGCTAATTGTCGTTCAAAATGCAACAGCGCTAAAAGCTGAAAATTGTCCTGGGCAGGAAAGTGCCCGGTATTGAAGTGGTTAAAAATATAAATTAGGAAATTTTCTATTTTTTTTTTTTTTATACTGTCACCAGTCATTGCCCCCGATCACCGCCACACCAATCATATGGTGACACTGTTCTGCTCTGGTGACAGTAGTTAAAAATAAAGAAGAGGGGGGGGGGGGGGGAGTGGAGTGCCTGGTATTGGGAGGGGGGGGCAGGAAGGGGCGGATAGTGCTCGGTATTTGGAGAGGGGGGGAGGGCAGGAAGGGGGTGATAGTGCCCAGTATTGGGAGAGGGGGGGAGGGCAGGAAGGGGGGATAGTGCCCAGTATTGGGAGAGGGGGGAGGGCAGGAAGGGGGTGATAGTGCCCGGTATTGGGAGAGGGGGGGCAGGAAGGGGGTGATAATGCTCGGTATTGGGAGAGGGAGGGCAGGAAGGAGGTGATAGTGCCCGGTATTGGGAGAGGGGGGGCAGGAAGGGGGTGATAGTGCTCGGTATTGGGAGAGGGGGGCAGGAAGGGGGTGATAATGCTCGGTATTGGGAGAGGGGGGAGGGCAGGAAGGGGGTGATAGTGCCTGGTATTGGGAGAGGGGGGGCAGGAAGGGGTTGATAATGCTCGGTATTGGGAGAGGGGGGGCAGGAAGGGGGTGATAGTGCCCGGTATTGGGAGAGGGGGGGCAGGAAGGGGGTGATAGTGCCCGGTATTGGGAGAGGGGGGGCAGGAAGGGGGTGATAGTGCCCGGTATTGGGAGAGGGGAGGCAGGAAGGGGGGATAGTGCCCAGTATTGGGAGAGTGGGGGCAGGAAGGGGGTGATAGTGCCCGGTATTGGGAGAGGGGGGGCAGGAAGGGGGTGATAGTGCCCGGTATTGGGAGAGGGGAGGCAGGAAGGGGGGAGGCGCCCAGGATTGAAGGGTAACAGCAGCTGACACCTTTCCCTGTCGCCCTGTAGGGAGAAGAGATGCCCCGGCCGCCGCGCCTATCACGTCCACGACCCCCGATGGCACCCTTCATACTGACCCGTGACGCTCTTCAGGCTAAGTACGGGGATTTATTTAATCGGTAGACTTTGTCGGTTGTTTATAGTCTCGTGTGTTTCCATTGGTCGTGCTCTTATGTATCATCGCCCGCAGGGTGTTCGGTGCCGGGTACCCGAGTCTTCCCACCATGACTGTAGATGATTGGTATGAGAACCATCGGAGTAAAGGGGTCCTTCCAGACCAAGGAGTGCACAGCAAACCTAGAGGTATGTCCCCGTCATGTCTGTCTATATGTATAGAGGACGTGTGTGTATGTATGGTGTGTACAGACATTTACAGGGCCACCTTAGAAATGGGGCTCCATACAGTCTCCCTGACAGGGACCCCTTCTTCCCCTCCTTGGTGTGACTGTATTATCAGTGCAGAGCAATACATAGAAAAGTGCAGTGAGCGGTATGTAGAGGGGAAGGAGGTCAGTGAGCGGTATGTAGAGGGAGGGAGGTCAGTGAGCGGTATGTAGAGGGGAGGGAGGGAGGTCAGTGAGCGGTATGTAGAGGGAGGGAGGTCAGTGAGCGGTATGTAGAGGGGAGGGAGGGAGGTCAGTGAGCGGTATGTAGAGGGAGGGAGGTCGGTGAGCGGTATGTAGAGGGGAGGGAGGTCGGTGAGCGGTATGTAGAGGGGAGGGAGGTCGGTGAGCGGTATGTAGGGGTGGGGAGGTCAGTGAGCAGTATGTAGGGGGAGGGAGGTCAGTGAGCGGTACGTAGAGGGAGGGAGGTCAGTGAGCGGTATGTAGAGGGAGGGGGAGGTCAGTGAGCGGTATGTAGAGGGAGGGAGGTCAGTGAGTGGTACGTAGAGTGAGGGGAGGTCAGTGAGCGGTATGTAGAGGGGAGGGAGGTCAGTGAGCGGTATGTAGAGGGAGGGGAGGTCAGTGAGCGGTATGGAGGGGAGGTCAGTGAGCGGTATGTAGAGGGAGGGAGGGAGGTCAGTGAGCGGTATGTAGAGGGAGGGAGGTCAGTGAGCGGTATGTAGAGGGGAGGGAGGTCGGTGAGCGGTATGTAGGGGGAGGGAGGTCAGTGAGCAGTATGTAGGGGGAGGGAGGTCAGTGAGCGGTATGTAGAGGGGAGGGAGGTCAGTGAGCGGTATGTAGAGGGGAGGGAGGTCAGTGAGCGGTATGTAGAGGGAGGGAGGTCAGTGAGTGGTACGTAGAGTGAGGGGAGGTCAGTGAGCGGTATGTAGAGGGGAGGGAGGTCAGTGAGCGGTATGGAGGGGAGGTCAGTGAGCGGTATGGAGGGGAGGTCAGTGAGCGGTATGTAGAGGGAGGGAGGGAGGTCAGTGCGGTATGTAGAGGGAGGGAGGTCAGTGAGCGGTATGTAGAGGGAGGGAGGTCAGTGAGCGGTATGTAGAGGGAGGGAGGTCAGTGAGCGGTATGTAGGGGTGGGGAGGTCAGTGAGCGGTATGTAGAGGGAGGGAGGTCAGTGAGCGGTACGTAGAGGGAGGGAGGTCAGTGAGCGGTATGTAGAGGGAGGGAGGTCAGTGAGCGGTATGTAGAGGGAGGGAGGTCAGTGAGCGGTATGTAGAGGGGAGGGGAGGTCAGTGAGCGGTATGTAGAGGGGAGGGGAGGTCAGTGAGCGGTATGTAGAGGGAGGGAGGTCAGTGAGCGGTATGTAGAGGGAGGGAGGTCAGTGAGCGGTATGTAGAGGGGAGGGAGGTCGGTGAGCGGTATGTAGGGGGAGGGAGGTCAGTGAGCAGTATGTAGGGGGAGGGAGGTCAGTGAGCGGTATGTAGAGGGGAGGGAGGTCAGTGAGCGGTATGTAGAGGGGAGGGAGGTCAGTGAGCGGTATGTAGAGGGGAGGGAGGTCAGTGAGCGGTATGTAGAGGGAGGGAGGTCAGTGAGCGGTACGTAGAGGGAGGGGAGGTCAGTGAGCGGTATGTAGAGGGAGGGGAGGTCAGTGAGCGGTATGTAGAGGGAGGGAGGTCAGTGAGCGGTATGGAGGGGAGGTCAGTGAGCGGTATGGAGGGGAGGTCAGTGAGCGGTATGTAGAGGGAGGGAGGGAGGTCAGTGAGCGGTATGTAGAGGGAGGGAGGTCAGTGAGCGGTATGTAGAGGGAGGGAGGTCAGTGAGCGGTATGTAGAGGGAGGGAGGTCAGTGAGCGGTATGTAGAGGGAGGGAGGTCAGTGAGCGGTATGTAGAGGGAGGGAGGTCAGTGAGCGGTATGTAGGGGTGGGGAGGTCAGTGAGCGGTATGTAGAGGGAGGGAGGTCAGTGAGCGGTATGTAGAGGGGAGGGGAGGTCAGTGAGCGGTATGTAGAGGGAGGGAGGTCAGTGAGCGGTATGTAGAGGGAGGGAGGTCAGTGAGCGGTATGTAGAGGGAGGGAGGTCAGTGAGCGGTATGTAGAGGGGAGGGAGGTCGGTGAGCGGTATGTAGGGGGAGGGAGGTCAGTGAGCAGTATGTAGGGGGAGGGAGGTCAGTGAGCGGTATGTAGAGGGGAGGGAGGTCAGTGAGCGGTATGTAGAGGGGAGGGAGGTCAGTGAGCGGTATGTAGAGGGAGGGAGGTCAGTGAGTGGTACGTAGAGTGAGGGGAGGTCAGTGAGCGGTATGTAGAGGGAGGGGAGGTCAGTGAGCGGTATGTAGAGGGAGGGGAGGTCAGTGAGCGGTATGGAGGGGAGGTCAGTGAGCGGTATGGAGGGGAGGTCAGTGAGCGGTATGTAGAGGGAGGGAGGGAGGTCAGTGAGCGGTATGTAGAGGGAGGGAGGTCAGTGAGCGGTATGTCGGGGGCGAGGAGGTCAGGGAGCGGTATGTCGGGGGCAGGGAGGTCAGGGAGCGTTATGTAGGGGGCGGGGAGGTCAGGGAGCGTTATGTAGGGGGCGGGGAGGTCAGGGAGCGTTATGTAGGGGGCGGGGAGATCAGGGAGCGGTATGTAGGGGGCGGGGAGATCAGGGAGCGGTATGTAGGGGGCGGGGAGATCAGGGAGCGGTATGTAGGGGGCGGGAAGATCAGTGAGCGGTATGTAGGGACGGGGAGGTCAGGGAGCGTTATGTAGGGGGCGGGGAGGTCAGTGAGCGGTATGTAGGGGGCGGGGAGGTCAGGGAGCGGTATGTAGGGGGCGGGGAGGTCAGTGAGCGGTATGTAGGGGGCGGGGAGGTCAGGGAGCGGTATGTAGGGGGTGGGGAGGTCAGGGAGCGGTATGTAGGGGGCGGGGAGGTCAGGGGGCGGGGAGGTCAGGGAGCGATATGTAGGGGGCGGGGAGGTCAGGGAGTGGTATGTAGGGACGGGGAGGTCAGGGAGTTGTGTGGGTGTGTCTCACTGTGATGGCCCAGCTCCTTTACCTCTCCCCTTACTACTCTCCATCCCCCAATGGGGGAGGAGTGATGGGGAATACTAGAGTGACAGCTCTGAGTCTCATCCATGATGGCGGCACCCAGCTGCAGTCTTTGCCGCTGTTCAGATTCGGATCCATTCTCATTCGCCGGTTCCTTGTTTTCCTTTCAGACGAGGAAGAAGAGGCGGCTGAGCGCGAGCGGAAGGTGGAGACGGACGACCCTGAAGCTCTGCAGAATGCTCGAAACTGGGACAACTGGAAGGACACGCACCCACGGGGCTACGGAAACCGCAAGAACATGGGCTGACCCCTCCCCCTCCACTTCCCCCCGCAGTAAAAATAACCTCCCTCCATTGGTGGGGTGTAAAGACTGGAGTGCACTGGTCTTGGTTCTGTTCTGGGCGGAGTCATCCAAAAGATGACAATGTTGTGCGTGCCTTTTCCTTGTGCACTATAGGTAGACTGACCCCTCCCACTCCCCTCCCCTCACCCCGTCCCACCAAAACGACAACTTTAGTTTATATTTATTTTTATTCTGTTAATGTTGGATTTTTTTGGTAAATCAATGTCTACAAAGGATCTGTCTGTTTATTTGTACACAATGTAACCTTTTCTTCTTTGCTCTGTGAGGAGGGACGCTGACCCTGCAACTTCTCATAGGAACACTGAGAGTGCATCAGCTGATTTATAATGAACAAGTCCCTCCCACTCAGATTCACTCAGAACATTGACATACAAATAGTTGGCTGTGGGCCTAGCCAGTGTTTTTTTGGGGTTGGCTGTGGGCCTAGCCAGTGTTTTTTTGGGGTTGGCTGTGGGCCTAGCCAGTGTTTTTTTGGGGGGTTGGCTGTGGGCCTAGCCAGTGTTTTTTTGGGGTTGGCTGTGGGCCTAGCCAGTGTTTTTTTGGGGTTGGCTGTGGGCCTAGCCAGGGTTTTTTGGGGGTTGGCCGTAGGCCTAGCCAGTGTTTTTTTTTTTTTAGGTTGGCTGTGGGCCTAGCCAGTGTTTTCTTTTGGGGTTGGCTGTAGGCCTAGCCAGTGTTTTTTTTTTTTTGGGGGGGGGGGGTTGGCTGTGGGCCTAGCCAGTGTTTTTTTTTTGGGGGGTTGGCTGCGGGCCTAGCCAGTTTTTTTTTTTTTTTTTTTTTGGGGATTGGCTGTGTGCCTAGCCAGTGTTTTTTTAGGGTTGGCTGTGTGCCTAGCCAGTATTTTTTTGGGGGTTGGCTGTGTGGGAGGTGCTTTAGGGAAATGGAGAAGGTGCTTTGCAGGAATTTGGAATCCATGCCTTCCCTGACCAGAATGGTGATCTGCCACAGTAACCTAGGCAGACATTCTGCCCCTGTACTGTATATATAGATATATTATTGGTTTGGCCGATATTAACTTTTTTGAAGGTATCGGCCACAAACTTGGCCAATATGACTGATATTTTCTTAAGGTAGGGCCTATTGGGCTGCCTCCAAGAGGGGAGGTGTGGATTAGAGCGCCGCTTGCGCGGGCGCTGTCATACGAAGTCCCGCCTCCTGGACCAGCTCCTACCTATGATAGACAGCACACTGGTGACATCTATCATAGGAGGAAGGCCAGGAGGCGGGACCTTGTATGACATCACCCCCGCGCCGGGTAAGCAGAAGAACCCTGCTCTGTGTAATCAGGCGGCGTTCTAATCCCCATGCACTGGTCACTCTGCCTTGGATGGGGTGGCACTGGTCACTCTGCCTTGAATTGGGGGGGCACTGGTCACTTTGCCTTGGATGGGGGCACTGGTCACTTTGCATTAATGGGGGCACTGGTCACTCTGCCTTGGATGGGGGGGCACTGGTCACTCTGCGTTGGATGGGGGCACTGGGCACTCTACATTGGATGGGGGGGCACTGGTAACTCTGCCTTGGATGGGGGGGCACTGGTAACTCTGCCTTGGATGGGGGGGCACTGGTAACTCTGCCTTGGATGGGGGGGCACTGGTCACTCTGCCTTGGATGGGGGGGCACTGGGCACTCTGCATTGGATGGGGGCACTGGGCACTCTACATTGGATGGGGGGGCACTGGTCACTCTGCCTTGGATGGGGGCACTGGGCACTCTACATTGGATGGGGGGGCACTGGTCACTCTGCCTTGGATGGGGGACACTGGTCACTCTGCCTTGGATGGGGGACACTGGTCACTCTGCCTTGGAAGGGGGGGCACTGGTCACTCTGCATTGGATGTGATTGAATGCTGAATATTGGCCGATACCGATACTTTGTGAACAAAATATGTTTTTCCAGGGCCCATACCGATATCGGTCTATCCCTAATATATATATGATCATAGTTACATAGGTTAAAAAAAAGACACAAGTCCATCTGGCTTAACCAATCAAAAAACAGTAAAGAAAACCCAACCATACAATCCTATACACACAATCCTATACCTGCAGTTGATTTAGAGGGAGGCGAAAAAACCCCAGCAAAGCATGATGCCATTTGCTACGGTGCAGCCGCCGCCGCCCTGTAGCAGTAAAACATGGTAATGGTCCAGGACCATTAAATCGTAATAAATGGTCAAAAAATGCATGAGTGATCCTCCATTAGAGGATCTCCAGATTTAATCCGATCATCTTGTATGAATCCATCATAAATCACAGTGCGAATAAACTACAAAATAAATAACAAATGTGAAACTTCTAGCTGGACCTGAAGTCCCTGAGGAACTGGAATCTACATCAACGTGTTTCGCCACTCCCACAGGGCGGTATCGGACAATTGATAATGCCCCGTGGGAGTGGTGAAACACCTCAACGTAGATTCTGGTTACGCACGCAGAGGTTTGCGTTCCATATCTATCTCATGGCACGGACTCGGACTGATGGAATGACTGCGCTGGTGTTTTTTATGCTTTACTAAATGCGATACCTGATCTGCAATACTGTAAGTGTAATTTTAATGATTCTTATAAAACAAGGCTATATAGCAACTAGCGGTGCCAGCCAGTTGTACCCACAGCAGTACTCGCCATCAGTACCAGCCAGTAGTATCCGCCAGCAGTACCGGCCAGTAGTACCCACAGCATTACCAGCCAGTAGTATCCTCCAGCAGTACTCACCATCAGTACCAGCCAGTAGTATCCTCCAGCAGTACCAGCCAGTAGTACCCACAGCAGTACTCTCCATCAGTACCAGCCAGTAGTATCCGCCAGCAGTACCAGCCAGTAGTATCCTCCAGCAGTACCAGCCAGTAGTACCCACAGCAGTACTCTCCATCAGTACCAGCCAGTAGTATCCGCCAGCAGTACCAGCCAGTAGTATCCGCCAGCAGTACCAGCAAGTAGTACCCACAGCAGTACTCGCCATCAGTACCAGCCAGTAGTATCCGCCAGCAGTACCAGCCAGTAGTATCCGCCAGCAGTACCAGCAAGTAGTACCCACAGCAGTACTCGCCATCAGTACCAGCCAGTAGTATCCGCCAGCAGTACCAGCCAGTAGTACCCTCAGCAGTACTCGCCAGTAGTATCCTCCAGCAGTACCAGCCAGTAGTACCCACAGCAGTACTCACCAGCAGTACCAGCCAGCAATAAGTTACGTGCTAGGGGTGCAACTACCCCCCAGCACATAATTGTAAATATTTCCAGCATGTGCAGTGTTTCTGACTAATTTTAATGATTCTTATAAAACAAGGCTATATAGCAACTAGCAGTGCCAGCCAGTAGTACCCACAGCAGTACCAGCCAGTAGTATCCGCCAGCAGTACTGGCCAGTAGTACCCACAGCAGTACTCACCATCAGTACCCGCCAATAGTATCCGCCAGCAGTACCGGCCAGTAGTACCCACAGCAGTACCAGCCAGTAGTATCCTCCAGCAGTACCAGCCAGTAGTACCCACAGCAGTACCAGCCAGCAATAAGTCACGTGCTAGGGGTGCAACTACCCCCCAGCACATAATTGTAAATATTTCCAGCATGTGCAGTGTTTCTGACTAATTTTAATGATTCTTATAAAACAAGGCTATATAGCAACTAGCAGTGCCAGCCAGTAGTACCCACAGCAGTACCAGCCAGTAGTATCCGCCAGCAGTACTGGCCAGTAGTACCCACAGCAGTACTCACCATCAGTACCCGCCAGTAGTATCCGCCAGCAGTACCGGCCAGTAGTACCCACAGCAGTACCAGCCAGTAGTATCCTCCAGCAGTACCAGCCAGTAGTACCCACAGCAGTACTCACCAGCAGTACCAGCCAGCAATAAGTCACGTGCTAAGGGTGCAACTACCCCCCAGCACATAATTGTAAATATTCCAGCATGTGCCGTCAGTGTTTCTGACTCCTCCCACCATGAATGACCACTTCAAATCACTGAAGTGGTCATAGTGATTGGAGTTTTCCTTCAAAATCTCTCAGAAGAAGTAAACAAAGAACACAGGGGTGAAAGGCCGGGCAACGTCAGCCGGTTCATTGAAAACTGGCCGCCATTGGACTCATGTGTATGGCAGCCGGTCCGACAGAAGCCGGCCATTCGGCATGCGCAAAAAAAAAAAATGTCTCCTAACTTTTTTAGTTGGCTCCTAGATATCAAGCAAATGTGTCAACCCCTGCTTTAAGTTATGTCTGTTCCTTATTAAAGTGCCAGCAACACAGACAGACTCCCAGCAAAGTTCTTTAT
Organism: Pelophylax lessonae; assembly: GCF_965119305.1. Classification (NCBI taxonomy): domain Eukaryota; kingdom Metazoa; phylum Chordata; class Amphibia; order Anura; family Ranidae; genus Pelophylax; species Pelophylax lessonae. Next base: position 299,344,460 of record NC_138774.1, read on the forward strand.
CCAGCTCCTTAGCATCCACCTCAAAGTCGGCAGAGGCCAGCGACTCGGAGGGAGAAGGAGCAAGTAGACTTCTTTCCCTCGAGGATACGGATGAGGAGAAAGAAGAAGATATTTCTCGATACAAATTATCTTTAGAAGAAGTAGATGATTTGCTTAACCACTTTAGCCCCGGAGGATTTTCCTGCTTTACGTCCAGGCCACTTTTTGCAACTTGGCACTGCGTGACTTTTAACTGACAATTGCGCGGTCATGCAACGCCGTACCCAAACTAAATTAACGTCTTTTTTTCCCCCACAAACAGAGCTTCCTTTTGGTGGTATTTGATCACCTCTGCGCTTTTCATTTTTTGCGATTATTAATAAAAAAAAAAGAGCGAAAATTTTGGGAAAAAATTAACATTTTCTATTTTGACAGTTAAAAAATATCCAATATATTCAATGTTTGTCATATATTTAGGCCAAAATGTATTTAGCTACATGTCTTTGACAAAAAAATTCTCAATGAGCGTATTTTTAACCGCTTTAAGACCATTTTACTCCATTCCTAACCAGGCCATATTTTGCGATTCGGCACTGCATTATTTTAACGGACAATTGCGCGGTCGTGCGACGCTGTACCCAAATTAAATTGACGTCATTTTTTTCCCCACAAATAGAGATTTCTTTTGGTGGTATTTGATCATCTGTGCGATTTTTTTACTTTTTGCGCTATAAACAAAGCGACAATTTTGAAAAAATAACAACATTTTTTCACATTTTTTTTATATGAAATTCCCCCCCCCAAAAAAAGTAAAAATCTAATTTTTTTTAGCATTTTAGGCCAATTTGTTTTCTGCTACATATTTTTGGTAAAAAAAATCGCAATAAGCGTATTTTGATTAGTTTGCGCAAAAGTTATTGCAGCTACTAACTACGGGCAATTTATGTCATTTTTATTGTTTTTTTTTTTTTAACTAGTAATGGCGGCGATCTGCGTTTTTTTTTTTTGCGCGGGATTGTGGCGGACAGATCGGACCATTGACTGACATTTTTGACACTTTTGGGGGTACCAGTGACATTACTATATAAATATGCACTGTTACTGCAAAAATGACACTGGCAGGGAAGGGGTTAATTTTATTGGTGATCAAGGGGTTAATGTATGCCTGGTGCTTACTAACGTGTGTGGGGGGAGGGGACTATGTGACACAGGGACAGATTGCAGGTTCAGCTATGCTGAATCCTGTAATCTGTGACTGCCTGTCACATAGGACAGTGGTCCTCAACTCTGGTCCTCAGGGCCCACTAACAGGCCAGATTTTAAGTATTACCTTGGGGAGATGCAGACTAGAGTACTGCAATCACTGAGCAGCAAATGATATCACCTGGGATGTATTTAGTTATCTTGAAAATCTGGCCTGTTAGTGGGCCCTGTAGGCCAGGGTTGAGGACCACTGACTTGGGAGATCCGCCCGCTTTGTTTACACAAGCGGGCGGATCTCCAGACTCGATCGGGGAAGAGCGACGGTGATCACCGCCTCTCCTCCCCTGGCTCGACTCCCGCTGTGACTGAATACAGCGGGAGCGAGCCTCCGGTGGCGCGCGCGCGCCGCCCACAAGGGGAGCAGTCCAGCGACGTAGGTCTACGTCGCTGGACGATAACTAACCACTTTGCCGCAGTAGGCTCAACATGAGCGGTCGGCAAGTGGTTAACCAGAGATTTCAGGAAATCAAACACACTCTTCATAATCTTCACAGGATCTCGAAAAAGACAAAAAGCCTCCAAGAGTACTTTAGGAAGGTGGCTTAGGTGGGCAATCAAAGAAGCCTACATAGCCCATGGGGAAGATCCTCCTGAGGGTATAGTTGCCCATTCTACAAGGTCAGTGGCAGCTTCCTGGGCCGGTGCTTCACCTGAACAAATCTGCAAGGCAGCTACTTGGTCCAGCTTTTCTACTATCCTTCGGCACTATAGGCTAGACTTACTGTCAGCTGCAAATTGGGCCTTCAGTAGGAAGGTGCTGCAGGCAGTGATCCCGTCCTAGGGTAAGTTTCTCGGGTGTTCTCTCCAGATGCTCTCCTGAAAGGCGATTTGGGATAAAATGAGTTAGACTTACTGGTGATGGTATTTCTAAGAGCCTTTTCAGGACAGCAGCTACTACCCTCCCTGGGTTTTTTCCTAAGATCTGATTTAAAGCGGTTGTAAACCCAAAAATGAAAAAAAAAAAAAAAAACCTGCAAGACAAAGCCATAATGAGCTAGTATGCATCGCATACTAGCTCATTATGCATTACTTACCGAAGAACGAAGCCCCGACGCGGACCCCCGGACATCGCTGCGGGCGCCACCATGATCCGGAAGCGTCTCTTCCGGGTTCGGCGGCTCCGGCTCTGTGATTGGCCGGAGCCGCGATGACGTCACTCCCGCGCATGCTGCCGGCTAGGAAAACTGAAGGTCCCCCCAGACCTTCAGAGCGCATGCGCCGCTCGCGTGAGCGGCTGCATGCACTGCAAATATCTCCTAAACCGTGCCGGTTTAGGATATATTAATTATACCTACAGGTAAGCCTTATTATAGGCTTACCTGTAGGTAAAAGTGTCAAAAAGCGGGATACTACCGCTTTAATGGCCTGTTATGGTTGTTTGTTTTTATGTGCTCTGCTTTCCAGCATGTCGGAGGAAACCCAATCAGTGAAGGCAAGGTGGAAGAGGAGGGATTTTAAAGGCTGCAGTGTTTCCTGGGAAAATTGGGCGGAGCTGCGCTCTCTCTCCAGGTGCTGTCATGAAAGGCTCTTAGAAATACCGGTAAGTCTAACTAAGGTTTTTTTTTTTTTTAGCAAAAACATATAGCAGAATACTACATATTGGCCTAAAATGATGAAAACAACATTTACCCCAATTTTTTTGTATAATGTGAAAGATGATGTTATATAGAGTAAACAGATACCGAACATGCCCTGCTTTAAAACTAAGCACACTGGTGAAATGGCAACAATCTATGGTACATAAAAAAAGAAGCTCTGTGCTGGGCTCTGGTGTGATCTGATCTGGGCTCTGGTGTGATCTGATCTGGGCTCTGGTGTGATGTGATCTGGGCTCTGGTGTGATCTGATCTGGGCTCTGGTGTGATGTGATCTGGGCTCTGGTGTGATGTGATCTGGGCTCTGGTGTGATGTGATCTGGGCTCTGGTGTGATGTGATCTGGGCTCTGGCGTGATGTGATCTGGGCTCTGGTGTGATCTGATCTGGGCTCTGGTGTGATGTGATCTGGGCTCTGGTGTGATGTGATCTGGGCTCTGGTGTGATCTGATCTGGGCTCTGGTGTGATGTGATCTGGACTCTGGTGTGATCTGATCTGGGCTCTGGTGTGATCTGATCTGGGCTCTGGTGTGATGTGATCTGGACTCTGGTGTGATCTGATCTGGGTTCTGGCGTGATGTGATCTGGGCTCTGGCGTGATCTGATCTGGGCTCTGGTGTGATGTGATCTGGACTCTGGTGTGATCTGATCTGGGCTCTGGTGTGATCTGATCTGGACTCTGGTGTGATCTGATCTGGGCTCTGGTGTGATCTGATCTGGGCTCTGGTGTGATCTGATCTGGGCTCTGGTGTGATCTGATCTGGGCTCTGGCGTGATCTGATCTGGGCTCTGGTGTGATCTGATCTGGGCTCTGGTGTGATCTGATCTGGGCTCTGGTGTGATCTGATCTGGGCTCTGGCGTGATCTGATCTGGGCTCTGGCGTGATCTGATCTGGGCTCTGGCGTGATCTGATCTGGGCTCTGGCGTGATCTGATCTGGGCTCTGGCGTGATCTGATCTGGGCTCTGGCGTGATCTGATCTGGGCTCTGGCGTGATCTGATCTGGGCTCTGGCGTGATCTGATCTGGGCTCTGGCGTGATCTGATCTGGGCTCTGGCGTGATGTGATGTGATCTGGGCTCTGGCGTGATGTGATGTGATCTGGGCTCTGGCGTGATGTGATGTGATCTGGGCTCTGGCATGATGTGATCTGGGCTCTGGCATGATGTGATCTGGGCTCTGGCGTGATGTGATGTGATCTGGGCTCTGGCGTGATGTGATCTGATCTGGGCTCTGGCGTGATCTGGGCTCTGGCGTGATGTGATGTGATCTGATCTGGGCTCTGGCGTGATGTGATCTGATCTGGGCTCTGGCGTGATCTGGGCTCTGGTGTGATCTGATCTGGGCTCTGGTGTGATCTGATCTGGGCTCTGGCGTGATCTGATCTGGGCTCTGGCGTGATCTGATCTGGGCTCTGGCGTGATCTGATCTGGGCTCTGGCGTGATCTGATCTGGGCTCTGGCGTGATCTGATCTGGGCTCTGGCGTGATCTGATCTGGGCTCTGGCGTGATCTGATCTGGGCTCTGGCGTGATCTGATCTGGGCTCTGGCGTGATGTGATGTGATCTGGGCTCTGGCGTGATGTGATGTGATCTGGGCTCTGGCATGATGTGATCTGGGCTCTGGCATGATGTGATCTGGGCTCTGGCGTGATGTGATGTGATCTGGGCTCTGGCGTGATGTGATCTGATCTGGGCTCTGGCGTGATCTGGGCTCTGGCGTGATGTGATGTGATCTGATCTGGGCTCTGGCGTGATGTGATCTGATCTGGGCTCTGGCGTGATCTGGGCTCTGGCGTGATCTGGGCTCTGGCGTGATCTGGGCTCTGGCCAGGGGTGGACTGACAACTCATGGGGCCCCCGGGCAATCAGAGATCATGGGGCCCCCTGTGTCCACACTCAAACCACACAAAGCGCCACCTACAAATTGCAGCTCAGCCACATAGAGTGGGCATTTAAATATCTACCACAGCATAGCCTGCATGGAAGGTCCTAGCTTCTTTCTGTAGTGTGTAGCCTCTCATGGGGCCCCCTACTGACCCTGGGCCCCCGGGCAGTGCCCTAATCTCCGAATGGTCAGTCCGCCCCTGGCTCTGGCGTGATCTGGGCTCTGGCGTGATCTGATCTGGGCTCTGGTCTGGCATGATGTGATCTGGGCTCTGGTCTGGCATGATGTGATCTGGGCTCTGGCGTGATGTGATCTGATCTGGGCTCTGGCGTGATCTGGGCTCTGGCGTGATCTGGGCTCTGGCGTGATCTGGGCTCTGGCGTGATCTGGGCTCTGGCGTGATGTGATCTGGGCTCTGGTCTGGCGTGATGTGATCTGGGCTCTGGTCTGGCGTGATGTGATCTGGGCTCTGGTCTGGCGTGATGTGATCTGGGCTCTGGTCTGGCGTGATGTGATCTGGGCTCTGGCGTGATGTGATCTGGGCTCTGGCGTGATCTGGGCTCTGGCGTGATCTGGGCTCTGGCGTGATCTGGGCTCTGGCGTGATCTGGGCTCTGGCGTGATCTGGACTCTGGCGTGATCTGGGCTCTGGCGTGATCTGGGCTCTGGCGTGATCTGGGCTCTGGCGTGATCTGGGCTCTGGCGTGATCTGGGCTCTGGCGTGATCTGGGCTCTGGCGTGATCTGGGCTCTGGCGTGATCTGGGCTCTGGCGTGATCTGGGCTCTGGCGTGACCTGGGCTCTGGCGTGATCTGATCTGGGCTCTGGTCTGGCATGATGTGATCTGGGCTCTGGTCTGGCATGATGTGATCTGGGCTCTGGTCTGGCATGATGTGATCTGGGCTCTGGTCTGGCGTGATGTGATCTGGGCTCTGGCGTGATGTGATCTGGGCTCTGGCGTGATGTGATCTGGGCTCTGGCGTGATGTGATCTGGGCTCTGGTCTGGCGTGATGTGATCTGGGCTCTGGTCTGGCGTGATGTGATCTGGGCTCTGGCGTGATGTGATGTGATCTGGGCTCTGGCGTGATGTGATGTGATCTGGGCTCTGGCGTGATGTGATGTGATCTGGGCTCTGGCGTGATGTGATGTGATCTGGGCTCTGGCGTGATGTGATGTGATCTGGGCTCTGGCGTGATGTGATCTGATCTGGGCTCTGGCGTGATCTGGGCTCTGGCGTGATGTGATCTGATCTGATCTGGGCTCTGGCGTGATGTGATCTGATCTGGGCTCTGGTGTGATCTGGGCTCTGGCGTGATCTGGGCTCTGGCGTGATCTGGGCTCTGGCGTGATCTGGGCTCTGGCGTGATCTGGGCTCTGGCGTGATCTGGGCTCTGGCGTGATCTGGGCTCTGGCGTGATCTGATCTGGGCTCTGGTCTGGCATGATGTGATCTGGGCTCTGGCGTGATGTGATGTGATCTGGGCTCTGGCGTGATGTGATGTGATCTGGGCTCTGGCGTAAAGTGATGTGATCTGGGCTCTGGCGTGATGTGATCTGATCTGGGCTCTGGCGTGATGTGATCTGATCTGGGCTCTGGCGTGATGTGATCTGATCTGGGCTCTGGCGTGATGTGATCTGATCTGGGCTCTGGCGTGATCTGGGCTCTGGCGTGATCTGGGCTCTGGCGTGATCTGGGCTCTGGCGTGATCTGGGCTCTGGCGTGATCTGGGCTCTGGCGTGATCTGGGCTCTGGCGTGATCTGGGCTCTGGTCTGGCGTGATCTGGGCTCTGGTCTGGCGTGATCTGGGCTCTGGTCTGGCGTGATGTGATCTGGGCTCTGGTCTGGCGTGATGTGATCTGGGCTCTGGTCTGGCGTGATGTGATCTGGGCTCTGGCGTGATGTGATCTGGGCTCTGGCGTGATGTGATCTGGGCTCTGGCGTGATGTGATCTGGGCTCTGGCGTGATGTGATCTGGGCTCTGGCGTGATGTGATCTGGGCTCTGGCGTGATGTGATCTGGGCTCTGGCGTGATGTGATCTGGGCTCTGGCGTGATGTGATCTGGGCTCTGGCGTGATGTGATCTGGGCTCTGGCGTGATGTGATCTGGGCTCTGGCGTGATGTGATCTGGGCTCTGGCGTGATGTGATCTGGGCTCTGGCGTGATGTGATGTGATCTGGGCTCTGGCGTGATGTGATGTGATCTGGGCTCTGGCGTGATGTGATGTGATCTGGGCTCTGGCGTGATGTGATGTGATCTGGGCTCTGGCGTGATGTGATGTGATCTGGGCTCTGGCGTGATGTGATCTGATCTGGGCTCTGGCGTGATGTGATCTGATCTGGGCTCTGGCGTGATGTGATCTGATCTGGGCTCTGGCGTGATCTGGGCTCTGGCGTGATGTGATCTGATCTGATCTGGGCTCTGGCGTGATGTGATCTGATCTGGGCTCTGGCGTGATCTGGGCTCTGGCGTGATCTGGGCTCTGGCGTGATCTGGGCTCTGGCGTGATCTGGGCTCTGGCGTGATCTGGGCTCTGGCGTGATCTGGGCTCTGGCGTGATCTGGGCTCTGGCGTGATCTGGGCTCTGGCGTGATCTGATCTGGGCTCTGGCGTGATCTGATCTGGGCTCTGGTCTGGCGTGATGTGATGTGATCTGGGCTCTGGCGTGATGTGATGTGATCTGGGCTCTGGCGTGATCTGGGCTCTGGCGTGATGTGATGTGATCTGGGCTCTGGCGTGATCTGGGCTCTGGCGTGATGTGATGTGATCTGGGCTCTGGCGTGATCTGGGCTCTGGCGTGATGTGATGTGATCTGGGCTCTGGCGTGATGTGATGTGATGTGATCTGGGCTCTGGCGTGATCTGGGCTCTGGCGTGATGTGATGTGATCTGGGCTCTGGCGTGATCTGGGCTCTGGCGTGATGTGATCTGGGCTCTGGCGTGATGTGATCTGGGCTCTGGCGTGATGTGATCTGGGCTCTGGCGTGATGTGATCTGGGCTCTGGTCTGGCGTGATGTGATCTGGGCTCTGGTCTGGCGTGATGTGATCTGGGCTCTGGCGTGATCTGATCTGGTCTGATCTGGGCTCTGGCGTGATCTGATCTGGGCTCTGGCGTGATCTGATCTGGTCTGATCTGGGCTCTGGCGTGATCTGATCTGGGCTCTGGCGTGATCTGATCTGGTCTGATCTGGGCTCTGGCGTGATCTGATCTGGGCTCTGGCGTGATCTGATCTGGGCTCTGGCGTGATCTGATCTGGGCTCTGATCTGGGCTCTGATCTGGGCTCTGGGCTCTGGTCTGGGCTCTGGTCTGGGCTCTGGTCTGGTCTGATCTGGGCTCTGGTCTGGGCTCTGGTCTGGTCTGGTCTGGTCTAGGCTCATTATGGATGGCTGTGTAATTAGAACTTGTCAGGGTAAATAAGGCATAAAATAGAATCTTTTATTTCATAAATGGGATTCTTTCCCCGGAATCCATGTGTGGATCGGATTGGCGGGGTGAAGATTTTGTTTGGATTTCTCTGTTGAGTTTGCGTCCGGCTATTTATTTACAGATTTCTCTTTCTGACGATAATCTGCGGTCAGTCACCCCGTTACCTCTACACACCCCTCCCCCTCCTCCTCTGGCCTCAGCTCACCTCTCCATGTTTTTATCTCTTATAATCCTCTTATTCTGCACAGACAGCGAGATCCAGCAAACACCCAGAAAACAACGGTACAAAAATCCCCCACGCATGCATAGATGTGCTGCAGGGACCTAAAGGCCACAACACATCTGTACATCCGCCAGAATACCAATATGTCAGCGCCAGAGGCGGGGCCAAGAATAAAGGGAGCTGGAATTCCTCATTGATATCCAAGATTGTATCTGAGCTATAAGTGTTGTGTGTGGACCAACCCCAGCAGATGACACGGCTCCCCAAATCATCGCTGACTGTGGAAACGTCACACTGGTCCTCATACAACTTGGATTCTGTGCCCCTCCACTCCTCCTCCATGTGATCAGCTGTGTCCAATCACAGTGTAACTAGGAAGTGCCGGTTATCGGTATTCTATTCACGGTGACGGGGCGCAAGCAGTGCCATCCTTAGAGGGCCCCGGGCAATGCAGTGCACTGGGGCCCGGCCTACACAATCACCCACGAGAATAAAAATGCAAATTATGGATAAGGCGATATTTATTGGTACAGCAGTGCCAGGCTAATCTTCCAAGTTGGGTGGCTGGGTCCGGGGAGCACACACACACAGGACGGGAGTCAGACTCGACTGTCCTTTGAGCACCTGTTCCCGTGGAGGCAGACGGGCATTCCTGGAGTTGTGGGGTCCCCTACCATGGCCCTTGTGGCCTGACAGCAGCGCAGGGCCAACAGGTGCTTTCCACCTGCTAAGTTCGGCAGCGGGATGCACACGGGAATCGGGACTAATGCTTGGCTGGGACTGGGTCACTGGGCAAGTGGGGCCCCCGGGCAACTGCCCATTTGGTAAGATGGCCCTGGGCGCGAGAAGATGAGAGCCGATCAGACTGGTCACACCACGTCTTTATGGAGCTGGCGGTGTAATTCGGACTTGTTGGGGTCTATAAGGCATAACATTTAGTAAATGTCCATGTGTGGATCGGATCGGCGGGGTGAAGATTTGTTTGGATTTCTCTGTTGAGTTTGCGTCCGGCTATTTATTTACAGATTCTTCTTTCAGCCAATAATCTGCGGTCAGTCACCCTGTTACCTGTACACACCCCTCCTCCTCCCCCTCTGGCCTCCGCTCACCTCTCCATGTTTCTATCTCTTATAATCCTCTTATTCTGCACAGATATCGAGATCCAGCAAACACCAAATAAAGAACGGTACAAAAATCCCCCACGCATGCGTAGATGTGCCGCAGGGACCCGATGGCCAAGACACATCTGTGCACCCGCCAGAATAACAGATATGTCAATGCCAGAGGTGGGGCCTAAACTAAAGGGGGGCTGGAATTCCTCATTAATATCCAAGATTGTATCTGAGTTGCAAGTGTCAATGCCAGAGGCGGGGCCTAAACTAAAGGGGGGCTGGAATTCCTCATTAATATCCAAGATTGTATCTGAGCTACAAGTGTCAATGCCAGAGGCGGGGCCAAAACTAAAGGGGGGCTGGAATTCTTCATTAATATCCAAGATTGTATCTGAGCTGCAAGTGTCAATGCCAGAGGCGGGGCCTAAACTAAAGGGGGGCTGGAATTCCTCATTAATATCCAAGATTCTATCTGAGTTGCAAGTGTCAATGCCAGAGGCGGGGCCTAAACTAAAGGGGGGCTGGAATTCCTCATTAATATCCAAGATTGTATCTGAGCTGCAAGTGTCAATGCCAGAGGCGGGGCCTAGACCTAAGGGGGCTGGAATTCTTCATTTATATCCAAGATTGTATCTGAGCTACAAGTATCAGTGAAAGAGGCGGGGCCTAAACTAAAAGGGGGCTGGAATTCCTCATTAATATCCAAGATTGTATCTGAGCTACAAGTGTCAATGCCAGAGGCGAGGCCTAAACCAAAGGGGGCTGGAATTCCTCATTAATATCCAAGATTGTATCTGAGCTACAAGTGTCAATGCCAGAGGCGGGGCCTAAACCAAAGGGGGCTGGAATTCCTCATTAATATCCAAGATTGTATCTGAGCTGCAAGTGTCAATGCCAGAGGCAGGGCCTAAACTAAAAGGGGGCTGGAATTCCTCATTAATATCCAAGATTGTATCTGAGCTGCAAGTGTCAATGCCAGAGGTGGGGCCTAAACTAAAAGGGGGCTGGAATTCCTCATTAATATCCAAGATTGTATCTGAGCTGCAAGTGTCAATGCCAGAGGCGGGGTCTAAACTAAAGGGGGGCTGGAATTCCTCATTAATATCCAAGATTGTATCTGAGCTGCAAGTGTCAATGCCAGAGGCGGGGCCTAAACTAAAGGGGGGCTGGAATTCCTCATTAATATCCAAGATTGTATCTGAGCTGCAAGTGTCAATGCCAGAGGCAGGGCCTAAACTAAAAGGGGGCTGGAATTCCTCATTAATATCCAAGATTGTATCTTAGCTGCAAGTGTCAATGCCAGAGGCGGGGCTGGAGTTCTTCTTTAGAATTCTCCGAGATTGTATTTGTGAGCACCCCCAAGATAACCACCCACACCCCCCCCCCCCCAGTATTGATAATCACAGCCCATAGAAAAGGGAAGTGGAATTTAAAGCTACTCCCCCTTCTGAGACTTTTCGTGTCTTTGCCCTCAACCACCTTCGAGCACCATCCCTTGTTTCCAACCCCTACCCACCTCCAAGCACCACCTCATTTAGGAAGTACTGAGCCAAGCAGCAATATATCCCCCCCCCCAGCAATATTAGATTCCCCCAGCAACTGTTGACCCCCTGCAACAAAATATCACCCAAGCAACAATAGACCCCTGGCAACAACAACAGATCTTCCAAAAGCCAGCATCAATAGACTTTCCAGCAGTTAGGTACAATAGATCCCTTCCAGCAAAAATAGACCTCCCCAAAAACAATAGACCGCCTCGAAAAAATAGATTCACTTGTAAGAATCCATCTCCATCTTCTTTCCGGTCCTTACTTCCTGTTTGCGTTCCACCGCTGAGCTAGGTGGAACACATATGGGCCGTGATGACCTCGTGCGATGTGGAGCGTCATTCTCAAGCGCCGCTCGAGGCGCCTATTTAGAAGAGCGGTATGCACAGAACAAACCGTTCGTGCAACCGCTCGCTACCGGTACAAACCCTACCTGATACAATCCTCAACCCCTGCTGGGAGAACGCTGCTATCTATCTACCTACCTGCCTACTTACTGACCGGATCCCCAACAACCCTACTTGTTTCCTCTGGAGCCTCACCAGGACATCCCTCTAATCCTGCACCTCCTCCTACATGGATAAGTACCCCATAGGGGATCCCACCATTCCTGAGTTACTCCCTCTTATGAATTTCTGACCTGGTATAAGTTAAATCAGTTACATGCAATGTTCCCTCTAATTTTTTACTGTGCTGAGCAAATAAAAAAATTTCTGAGCGCAAACCTTTAGACTGAGCAATTTCATCAAAAATCATATATTGTCACAAAAAGTGCATGCTGCCATTAACTAATGGGCTATAGTTTGATAGAATATTAGTAAATCGTTTTAACTGTTCAACCAATTTTACAGTTTATTATACTGTAAACTTGGTTGTGAACAGTTAATACGATTTACTAATATTCTATCAAACTATAGCCCATTAGTTAATGGCAGCATGCACTTTTTGTGACAATATATGATTTTTGATTAAATTGCTCAGTCTAAAGGTAATAGTAATAATAAATGTTCAATAGGCTATTTTTAAGCTGTGGTTACATTTTGGCACCAAGTTTGAAAAGTTTACACAGTAAAGTGAATACATTCCAAACACAGTCCTGGTTTCCTGACAGATATAATGCATACTGTTCACAATTGTGGGGCTACAGTAACACATCCATCCATTATAGAGATGTGTTTGTTCTCAGTGCTGGCAAATGAGCTACTGTGCACAGTGCAGCTCAGGAGAGAACTGGGCAGGGTAGAAGAGGGACATTTGGGGGACATGCAGGTGTTCAAGGTTAGTACAGGGGTTCCTTTAGTAGTTCAGGGTGGTGGGAGCCATTACCAAGGCAGACGCACCACCTTATGGTATGGGTATGGCACTAATAAAAGGTTTCCTTTTTGAAAGCCAAATGCACATTTTCACAGTGTTACACCAGCACACAGTATGTTGCAGTTGTAATGAGATTCATTTTGAGTGGTAGCCAACAAAGCAACGCACCTCCAATGCACATATCTTGCTGTGCATCATTAATACACCACCATGCAATGTGTCACAATGCATTTCCAAAATTGAGGCATGCCCATTTTGTGAGACATTTAGCTGCTTTGCCACTGCCAGCCTATTGATCCCAAACTCCCTCAAAATGCCAGGTCATTGCGGACGGCATCCAGCAGTATAGAAGTGTTCTGCTGGCTGAGTGGATCTTCTGGTGTTTGACCAGCCGTGACTTGGCCCCCGCGAGCCCCCCCGTGCACTTACCTCACGGATGGTCATGGACCCGGTCACTTCAGTCCCCGGCTTCCCGCGTCTCCGTCCTCCCGAGTCCCGGCGCCTCCTCCTCGGCCAATGGCATGAAGTTGGCCTTTCGGCCAATCAGGAAGCGGGAGGACCCGCTCCCTGATTGGTCAGGAGGAGGATCCGTGTGACAATGGCGAATTTTCATTCGCTATTGTCACACAATGGGCGTGCTCTCGAGGCGCACGCTCTGTTCCCCGGCCGCCACGTCCGTGCAGTCTAAATAGGTGCGCGGTCTAAATAGATGCTTGCGCGGGACCGTAATTTTCACTGCGCGTCCGCGCATGCGCGCACTTTAGGGGGAACATTGGTTACATGTATGCTCTGTCTCTCACCGCAAGGAAGTACACATTATCTACTATGCTGCATATCTGTTACTACCAGGCAAATCATACACTACTCATATACTAACCCTAGTGCTACAGTCTGCTGTGCTTTAGCTTCCATGTCCAGGGACAGTTTCACCCACTATGATGAGTTAAGAGAGTTAAGTCGGGTGATTTAACATATCTCTCCAATACTACTGAGTGGAATTCTGCAGCTGTAGATCCAATCTCTCATTATATATATAACCAGAGCGTTACATCACTACAGCAACCTGAGATCCCCCAGCATCAGTAGACCCTACAGCACCCCCCTTGCCATTACATACATTCAGTGCTGGAGGTGCCGGAACTGCGTTCCCCCACGTTCCTACTGAAAAAAAGCGATAGATAGATAGATAGAGATATTTTATACATGATTGATTTATTTATATATTTATATATATATAAAAAGAGAGATCTATTTACACAATATATACAGTATCTGACAAAAGTAAGTACACCCCTCACATTTTTGTAAATATTTTATTCTATATTTTCATGTGACAACACTGAAGAAATGAGACTTTGCTACAATGTAAAGTAGTGAGTGTACAGCTTGTATAACAGTGTAAATGTGCTGTCCCCTCAAAATAACTCAACACACAGCCATTAGTGTCTAAACCGCTGGCAACAAAAGTCAGTACACCCCTAAGTGACAATGTCCAAATTGTGCCCAAAGTGTCAATATTTTGTGTGGCCGCCATTATTTTCCAGCACTGCCTTAACCCTCTTGGGCATGGAGTTCACCAGAGCTTCACAGGTTGTCACTGGAATCCTCTTCCCCTCCTCCATGATGACATCACAGAGCTGGTGGATGTTAGAGACCTTGTGCTCCTCCACCTTCTGTTTGAGGATCCCCACAGATGCTCAATAGGGTTTAGGTCTGGAGACATGCTTGGCCAGTCCATCACCTTTACCCTCAGCTTCTTTAGCAAGGCAGTGGTCATCTTGGAGGTGTTTGGGGTCGTTATGTTGGAATACTGCCCTGCGGCCCAGTCTTTGAAGGGAGGGGATCATGCTCTGCTTCAGTATGTCACAGTACATGTTGGCATTCATGGTTCCCTCAATGAACTGTAGCTCCCCAGTGCCGGCAGCACTCATGCAGCCCCAAACCATGACACTCCCACCACCATGTTGACTGTAGGAAGACACACTTGTCTTTGTACTCCTCACCTGGTTGTCACCACACACGCCTGACACCATCTGACACCAAATAAGTTTATCTTGGTCTCATCAGAGCACAGGAGATGGTTCCAGTAATCCATGTCCTTAGTATGCTTGTCTTAAGCAAACTGTTTGCAGGCTTTCTTGTCCATCATCTTTAGAAGAGGCTTCCTTCTGGGATGACAGCCATGCAGACCAATTTGATGCAGTGTGCGGCGTATGGTCTGAGCACTGACAGGCTGACCCCACCCCCCACCGCTTCAACCTCTGCAGCAATGCTGGCAGCACTCATACGTCTATTTCCCAAAGACAACCTCTGGATATGACGCTGAGCACGGCACTCAACTCCTTTAGGGGACCATGGTGAGGCCTGGTCTGAGTGGAAGCTGTCCTGGTAAACCGCTGTATGGTCTTGGCCACCGTGCTGCAGCTCAGTTTCAGGGTCTTGGCAATCTTCTTATAGCCTAGGCCATCTTTATGTAGAGCAACAATTCTATTTTTCAGATCCTCAGAGAGTTCTTTGCCATGAGGTGCCATGTTGAACTTCCAGTGACCAGTATGAGAGAGTGAGAGTGATAACACCAAATATAACACTCACCTGCCCCCCATTCACACCTGAGACCTTGTAACACTAACGAGTCACATGACACCGGGGAGGGAAAATGGCTAATTGGGCCCAATTTGGAGATTGTCACTTAGGGGTGTACTGACTTTTGTTGCCAGCGGTTTAGACATTAATGGCTGTGTGTTGAGTTATTTTGAGGGGACAGTAAATTTACACTGTTATACAAGCTGTACACTCACTACTTTACATTGTAGCAAAGTCTCATTTCTTCAGTGTTGTCACATGAAAAGATAGAATAAAATATTTACAAGAAATGTGAGGGGTGTACTTACTATTGTCAGATACTGTGTATATATTATTTATTTATTTTTTTTTTTGTTAGGGCTTTATATATTTTTAGGTATTTCCTCATGGCTATATTCAATGCCCCTCATTTTGTTGCTGCAGTAATTCTGGTTTTGGTGTGCGTTGTATTTGTACAGACAGGAAAGGGAACGGCGCGGAGATCTCATTGTAACGTTTGACATTTCGAAGGCATTTTCAGTTGAATATTAAAGGATCTGAGCTGACTGGGCTGTCCGTCCCGGGGACACTCACACTGATAAGGATCTGAGTTTACTTTGGACTGGATCCTAACCCTGGACCAAGGGCAGGCCATGGTTTCATCAGAGGGCGGAATGTTCCATCGTCCAGTGTACAAGGTGTTTGTCACCAGCGAGCTCAGTCGCTTTCATCTCGTGGTCGAGGACGGTCAGCGTTTTACGCCTACATCGCTCTTTATTCCACGCTGATGACTTCCTTTGGTAACATGAAGGCCGGGTGCTGCTTTGTCTCCTCCTAATCCCAGAAGTGGCGTCCTCCACAAATATTCTTTATGAACGCACTGACCGTGACGGAAAAACTAACGGCGCACATTTGAAGCTATGAAGACCATCATCGCGGCGTATTCCCGAGACTTGGGCGGTAAGTTTTATCACATTTATGCTGCTGTACTTTATATCATGCAGTCCATCCAGTATTGGGGCTCATTCCCACCATTGTGTTCTCTGTGCTGTACGCAGGATAACAACTCACCTGATCCCATTATAATCTGCTGTACGCAGGATAACAACTCACCTGATCCCATTATAATCTGCTGTACGCAGGATAACAACTCACCTGATAGTTCCTATTATAATCTATGAAGGTCTTCACATAAGTCCTTTGGGTTAGAAAGCAGTGCGTTGCGTTTTTTGTAGTGGCTCACCAAAATGAAAATTCCAGTGCTGAAACCGGAAATTCAGGATACACTTGGCCGAAAACCAAAACCTAAATGGGCAGTTTAAAAAAAAAAGAAAGAAAAAAAAAATAAAAAAACGAACTTTAATTGACTTCATGTGGCTGGCATGTTTGCATTGAAGTCACTAGGGGGCGTTTTGCATTGAAGTCCATGAGATGCGATTTTACATTGGCATCAATGCAAAATTGCGTCTCATTGACTTCAATGTAAAATCGCATCTCATGGACTTGAATGCAAAACGCCCCCTAGTGACTTTGATGCAAAATCCCCTCTCATTGGCATCAATGCAAAATTGCGTCTCATTGACTTCAATGAGAGGGGATTTTGCATTGAAATCAATAGGGGGGCGTTTTGCATTGAAGTCAATAGGACGCAATTTCGCTTTGAAGTCAATGGGATCATTTTTACATTGAAATCAATGAGACCCGTTTTTACTTTGACTTCAAAACAAAAATCGCGTCCCATTGACTTCAATGGGGCATGATTTTGCATTGAAGTCATGGGGGGGGGGGGTGGTGTTTTGCATTAAAGTTGTGGGGGGGGGGGGGCGTTTTGCGTTGAAGTCCATGAGACGTGATTTTGAATTGAAGTCAATGGGAGGCATTTTTGCATTGAAGTCAATGAGAGATTATTTTGCATCTAAGTTACGGGGGGGGGGTGGTTTGCATTGAAGTCACTAGGGAGCATGTTTGCATCAAAGTCAATGGGATGCGATTTTGCATTGAAGTCACTGGGGGGCATTTTTGCATTGAGTCTTTGGTCACAGTGAATCCGACTATGAAATCATGTGACTTCATTTGAATTTGAAGCCGCAATATTTAAAAGCTGCATGCCAATGCGGCTTTAAGTGCGACCTGGAAGACATCCGTGCGGCTTCATGTACAGATGTCTATGCAAGTTGCACCTAAACTTGCAAAAAGTAGTGCAGGAACTGTTTTCAAAATCTGATTTGACCACTTCCATTGCAGACAATAGGGTATGACGGGGACTGAAGTCAATGGGACGCAATTTTGCATTGAAGTCAATGGGACACGATTAACAGTATTAAACTGGCGCATGAGGACAGAAGAGAGGACCCCCTGATATCACAGAAAATAATGATAATAATATTTAGTAATACTATCAGTAAAAGGGACTAATAAAGTAAAAGTCCATAAAAAACAATCCATGCACAGTCCCTGGAGAGGCAGCTCTTGTGGCAAGCGAGAAGGGAGCACTTGTAATGAACTGTAGAGAGAACACAAAGCGCCAATCTGAGTGCCGCGTGAAAGTTTATTTGGCTGTAATACTCACAAACATGGATAGTGTAGAGCGTAATCCTTAGTATACAGGTTGTCCAGGGATACAAACTGTCAATCCAATGATGTGTTCAGGATGGCCTCCAGCGGTCACGGCTCCCGCAGTCCTTACCGGCACTTCCTGGTTCCTGGAAAGCACGGTCGCTCCCTCCTGACGTCACCTCCTGGATGTGACGCAATGGCGCAGGCGACACACGTTTGCGGAGCATGCGCTCCTTCCTCAGGCCTGACCGTTTGTATCCCTGGACAACCTGTATACTATGGATTACGCTCTACATTATCCATGCTTGTGAGTATTACAGCCGATGTTACAGCCTAATAAACTTTCATGCTGCACTCAGGTTGGCTCTTTGTGTTCTCTCTACAATGGGACACGATTGTGCATTTAAGTCTTGACTTTTTATGACTTGTTACCTTGGCGATATGTTTTGGGTCATTGTCATGCTGGAAGACCCATCCATGACCCATCTTCAGTGTTCTGGCTGAGGGAAGAAGGTTCTCATCCAAGATTTTACAATACATGGCCCCGCCCATTGGTCCCCTCAATGTGGCAAAGTCTGGCTGTACCTTTTTAGCAGAGAAACTGCTGCAAAGCATCATGATTCCACCTCCGTGCTTGACTGTAGGGTAGGGACGGGTGACTGTGGGGACGGGTGACTGTGGGGACGGGTGACTGTGGGGACGGGTGACTGTGGGGACGGGTGACTGTGGGGACGGGTGACTGTGGGGGAATGTAGGGACGGTGTCTGTGGGGACGGGTGACTGTGGGGACGGGTGACTGTGGGGACGGGTGACTGTGGGGACGGGTGACTGTGGGGACGGGTGACTGTGGGGAAGAGTGACTGTGGGGAAGGGTGACTGTAGGGGAATGTAGGGAGGGTGTCTGTAGGGAGGGTGTCTGTAAGGGACGGTGTCTGTAAGGGACGGTGTCTGTAAGGGACGGTGTCTGTGGGGACGGTGTCTGTGGGGACGGTGACTGTGGGGACGGTGACTGTGGGGACGGGTGACTGTAGGGACGGGTGTGTGTAAGGGCGGTGTTTTTAGGGTCCTAGTCAGTATTTTTCTTCTTCCTCCAAACACTGTGAGTCGAGTTAATGCCAAAGAGCTCAATTTTGGTCTCCTCTGACCACAGCACTTCCTCCCAATCCTTCTCTGAATCATTTAGATGTTCATTGGCAGACCTCAGACGGCTGTACATGTGTCTTCCTGAGGAGGAGGACCTTGTGGGATTTCAA
>NC_138774.1:299368173-299413173 GCF_965119305.1 Pelophylax lessonae
CTCCTCCTCCTCTCACCTGTACAGGAAACATTTCCTCAGTCTCCTCCCCCCTCACCTGTACAGGAAACATTTCCTCAGTCTCCTCCTCCTCCCCTCACCTGTACAGGAAACATTTCCTCAGTCTCCTCCCCCTCACCTGTACAGGAAACATTTCCTCAGTCTCCTCCCCCCTCACCTGTACAGGAAACATTTCCTCAGTCTCCTCCTCCTCCCCTCACCTGTACAGGAAACATTTCCTCAGTCTCCTCCTCCTCCCCTCACCTGTACAGGAAACATTTCCTCAGTCTCCTCCTCCTCCCCTCACCTGTACAGGAAACATTTCCTCAGTCTCCTCCTCCCCTCACCTGTACAGGAAACATTTCCTCAGTCTCCTCCTCCCCTCACCTGTACAGGAAACATTTCCTCAGTCTCCTCCTCCCCTCACCTGTACAGGAAACATTTCCTCAGTCTCCTCCTCCCCTCACCTGTACAGGAAACATTTCCTCAGTCTCCTCCTCCCCTCACCTGTACAGGAAACATTTCCTCAGTCTCCTCCTCCCCTCACATGTACAGGAAACATTTCCTCAGCCCCCCCCCTCCCCTCACCTGTACAGGAAACATTTCCTCAGTCTCCTCCTCCTCCCCTCACCTGTACAGGAAACATTTCCTCAGTCTCCTCCTCCCCTCACCTGTACAGGAAACATTTCCTCAGTCTCCTCCCCCCTCACCTGTACAGGAAACATTTCCTCAGTCTCCTCCTCCTCCCCTCACCTGTACAGGAAACATTTCCTCAGTCTCCTCCTCCTCCCCTCACCTGTACAGGAAACATTTCCTCAGTCTCCTCCTCCTCCCCTCACCTGTACAGGAAACATTTCCTCAGTCTCCTCCTCCTCCCCTCACCTGTACAGGAAACATTTCCTCAGTCTCCTCCTCCCCTCACCTGTACAGGAAACATTTCCTCAGTCTCCTCCTCCCCTCACCTGTACAGGAAACATTTCCTCAGTCTCCTCCTCCCCTCACCTGTACAGGAAACATTTCCTCAGTCTCCTCCTCCTCCCCTCACCTGTACAGGAAACATTTCCTCAGTCTCCTCCTCCTCCCCTCACCTGTACAGGAAACATTTCCTCAGTCTCCTCCTCCTCCCCTCACCTGTACAGGAAACATTTCCTCAGTCTCCTCCTCCCCTCACCTGTACAGGAAACATTTCCTCAGTCTCCTCCTCCCCTCACCTGTACAGGAAACATTTCCTCAGTCTCCTCCTCCCCTCACCTGTACAGGAAACATTTCCTCAGTCTCCTCACCCCCTCACCTGTACAGGAAACATTTCCTCAGTCTCCTCCTCCCCCTCACATGTACAGGAAACATTTCCTCAGTCTCCTCCTCCCCCTCACCTGTACAGGAAATATTTCCTCAGTCTCCCCCTCCCCTCACCTGTACAGGAAATATTTCCTCAGTCTCCTCCTCCTCCTCACCTGTACAGGAAACATTTCCTCAGTCTCCCCCCTCCCCTCACCTGTACAGGAAACATTTCCTCAGTCTCCTCCTCCCCTCACCTGTACAGGAAACATTTCCTCAGTCTCCTCCCCTCACCTGTACAGGAAACATTTCCTCAGTCTCCCCCCTCCCCTCACCTGTACAGGAAACATTTCCTCAGTCTCCTCCTCCCCTCACCTGTACAGGAAACATTTCCTCAGTCTCCTCCTCCTCTCACCTGTACAGGAAACATTTCCTCAGTCTCCTCCTCCCCTCACCTGTACAGGAAACATTTCCTCAGTCTCCCCCCTCCCATCCTCTCACCTGTACAGGAAACATTTCCTCAGTCTCCCCCTCCCCTCACCTGTACAGGAAACATTTCCTCAGTCTCCCCCTCCCCTCACCTGTACAGGAAACATTTCCTCAGTCTCCCCCCTCCCCTCACCTGTACAGGTAACGTTTCCTGTACAGGTGAGGGGGGAGACTGAGGAAATGTTTCCTGTACAGGTGAGAGGAGGGGGGAGACTGAGGAAATGTTTCCTGTACAGGTGAGGGGAGGAGGAGACTGAGGAAATGTTTCCTGTACAGGTGAGGGGAGGAGGAGACTGAGGAAATCTTTTCTTAGTCTCCCCCCTCACCTGTACAGGAAACATTTCCTCAGTCTCCCCCCTCCTCTCACCTGTACAGGAAACATTTCCTCAGTCTCCCCCCTCCCCTCACTTGTACAGGAAACATTTCCTCAGTCTCCCCTCCCCTCACCTGTACAGGAAACATTCCCTCAGTCTCCTCCTCCCCTCACCTGTACAGGAAACATTTCCTCAGTCTCCTCCTCCCCTCACCTGTACAGGAAACATTTCCTCAGTCTCCTCCTCCCCTCACATGTACAGGAAACATTTCCTCAGTCTCCCCTGCCCTCACATGTACAGGAAACATTTCCTCAGTCTCCCCTCCCCTGTACAGGAAACATTTCCTCAGTCTCCTCCTCACCTTACCTGTACAGGAAACATTTCCTCAGTCTCCTCCCCCTCACCTGTACAGGAAACATTTCCTCAGTCTCCTCCTCCCCCTCACCTGTACAGGAAACATTTCCTCAGTCTCCTCCTCTCCTCACATGTACAGGAAACATTTCCTCAGTCTCCTCCTCCCCTTACCTGTACAGGAAACATTTCCTCAGTCTCCTCCCCCCTCACCTGTACAGGAAACATTTCCTCAGTCTCCTCCTCCTCCCCTCACCTGTACAGGGAACATTTCCTCAGTCTCCTCCTCCCCTCACCTGTACAGGAAACATTTCCTCAGTCTCCTCCTCCTCCCCCAGTGATAAGACTGTACATTGTAACTTTGTAGGAGGAGGAGGAAATATTTCTTCTGTCTCCCCTCCCTCGCCCCCTCCAGGGTTTACATGATGGTGTCACTCTGAGCTCAAATCTCAGTCCAGGAAATGGATGGTGACACCTGAACAAAGATGGTTCCGTCCTTTCTGTCTATGGCATTGGACTCCTCTCTCATAATGTGTAGATCTCTAAAATGGAAATAAATTGTCTGACCCCCTTTGTTCTTTTTATATTTTCATATTACAGGGGGTCGGCGCTGTGAGTGGGTGCGGAACTGGGCTCTGTGGAAGCATTTTCGGGATTACTTCCCTGTACAGGTATGAGAACTCCGGGAATGTCTTCATCAGAATCAAGCGTCATGCACACGGGACGTTTTCCTCCTATGTCTCCCCCGGCGTGTTGTCTCCTATGTCTCCCCCGGCGTGTTGTCTCCTATGTCTCCCCCGGCGTGTTCCTCTCCTGTGTCTCCCCCGGCGTTGTTCCTCTCCTGTGTCTCCCCCGGCGTTGTTCCTCTCCTGTGTCTCCCCCGGCGTGTTCCTCTCCTGTGTCTCCCCCGGCGTGTTCCTCTCCTGTGTCTCCCCCGGCGTGTTCCTCTCCTGTGTCTCCCCCGGCGTGTTCCTCTCCTGTGTCTCCCCCGGCGTTGTTCCTCTCCTGTGTCTCCCCCGGCGTTGTTCCTCTCCTGTGTCTCCCCCGGCGTTGTTCCTCTAGTGTGTCTCCCCCGGCGTTGTTCCTCTCCTGTGTCTCCCCCGGCGTTGTTCCTCTCCTGTGTCTCCCCCGGCGTGTTCCTCTCCTGTGTCTCCCCCGGCGTGTTCCTCTCCTGTGTCTCCCCCGGCGTTGTTCCTCTAGTGTGTCTCCCCCGGCGTTGTTCCTCTCCTGTGTCTCCCCCGGCGTTGTTCCTCTCCTGTGTCTCCCCCGGCGTGTTCCTCTCCTGTGTCTCCCCCGGCGTGTTCCTCTCCTGTGTCTCCCCCGGCGTGTTCCTCTCCTGTGTCTCCCCCGGCGTGTTCCTCTCCTGTGTCTCCCCCGGCGTGTTCTCTCCTGTGTCTCCCCTGGCGTGTTCTCTCCTGTGTCTCCCCCGGCGTGTTCTCTCCTGTGTCTCCCCCGGCGTGTTCCTCTCCTGTGTCTCCCCCGGCGTTGTTCCTCTCCTGTGTCTCCCCCGGCGGGTTCCTCTCCTGTGTCTCCCCGGCGTGTTCCTCTCCTGTGTCTCCCCCGGCATGTTCCTCTCCTGTGTCTCCCCCGGCATGTTCCTCTCCTGTGTCTCCCCCGGCGTGTTCCTCTCCTGTGTCTCCCCCGGCGTGTTCTCTCCTGTGTCTCCCCCGGCGTGTTCTCTCCTGTGTCTCCCCCGGCGGGTTCCTCTCCTGTGTCTCCCCCGGCGTGTTCTCTCCTGTGTCTCCCCCGGCGTGTTCCTCTCCTGTGTCTCCCCCGGCGTGTTCCTCTCCTGTGTCTCCCCCGGCGTGTTCCTCTCCTGTGTCTCCCCCGGCGTGTTCCTCTCCTGTGTCTCCCCCGGCGTGTTCCTCTCCTGTGTCTCCCCCGGCGTGTTCCTCTCCTGTGTCTCCCCCGGCGTGTTCCTCTCCTGTGTCTCCCCCGGCGTGTTCCTCTCCTGTGTCTCCCCCGGCGTTGTTCCTCTCCTGTGTCTCCCCCGGCGTTGTTCCTCTCCTGTGTCTCCCCCGGCGTTGTTCCTCTCCTGTGTCTCCCCCGGCGTTGTTCCTCTCCTGTGTCTCCCCCGGCGTTGTTCCTCTCCTGTGTCTCCCCCGGCGTTGTTCCTCTCCTGTGTCTCCCCCGGCGTGTTCCTCTCCTGTGTCTCCCCCGGCGTGTTCCTCTCCTGTGTCTCCCCCGGCGTTGTTCCTCTCCTGTGTCTCCCCCGGCGGGTTCCTCTCCTGTGTCTCCCCCGGCGTTGTTCCTCTCCTGTGTCTCCCCCGGCGGGTTCCTCTCCTGTGTCTCCCCCGGCGGGTTCCTCTCCTGTGTCTCCCCCGGCGGGTTCCTCTCCTGTGTCTCCCCCGGCGGGTTCCTCTCCTGTGTCTCCCCCGGCGGGTTCCTCTCCTGTGTCCCCCCCGGCGTTGTTCCTCTCCTGTGTCTCCCCCGGCGTTGTTCCTCTCCTGTGTCTCCCCCGGCGTGTTCCTCTCCTGTGTCTCCCCCGGCGTGTTCCTCTCCTGTGTCTCCCCCGGCGTGTTCCTCTCCTGTGTCTCCCCCGGCGTGTTCCTCTCCTGTGTCTCCCCCGGCGTGTTCCTCTCCTGTGTCTCCCCCGGCGTTGTTCCTCTCCTGTGTCTCCCCCGGCGTTGTTCCTCTCCTGTGTCTCCCCCGGCGTGTTCCTCTCCTGTGTCTCCCCCGGCGTGTTCCTCTCCTGTGTCTCCCCCGGCGTTGTTCCTCTCCTGTGTCTCCCCCGGCGGGTTCCTCTCCTGTGTCTCCCCCGGCGTTGTTCCTCTCCTGTGTCTCCCCCGGCGGGTTCCTCTCCTGTGTCTCCCCCGGCGGGTTCCTCTCCTGTGTCTCCCCCGGCGTGTTCCTCTCCTGTGTCTCCCCCGGCGTGTTCCTCTCCTGTGTCTCCCCCGGCGGGTTCCTCTCCTGTGTCTCCCCCGGCGTGTTCCTCTCCTGTGTCCCCCCCGGCGTTGTTCCTCTCCTGTGTCTCCCCCGGCGTTGTTCCTCTCCTGTGTCTCCCCCGGCGTGTTCCTCTCCTGTGTCTCCCCCGGCGGGTTCCTCTCCTGTGTCTCCCCCGGCGGGTTCCTCTCCTGTGTCTCCCCCGGCGTGTTCCTCTCCTGTGTCTCCCCCGGCGGGTTTTCTCCTGTGTCTCCCCCGGCGGGTTCTCCTATGTTTCCATTTAAATATTATTAAAGTGCCCCCATCCCTCTGTGCTCACCTGAAGAAGCCAGAAAAAATAAATAAAAGGGACAGTGTAAAAATGAAAAATAAAATAAATAATAATATTAATAATAAAAAAAAATAAAACACCCCCATCCCTCCGTGCTCGGGTACAGAATCAGGGGAGAGGAGGGGGGGAGAATGAAAGGCACAGTGTAAAAAAAAATAAAAGTAAAATAAATAAAAAAATAAAAGTAAAGCGCCCCCATCCCTCTGTGCTCTCACTCAATAGCCAATGCATTCACATACCCTGTTTACCTGAAAATAAGCCCTAGCGTGATTTTCAGGGATGGCTGCAATATAAGCCCTACCCTGAAAATAAGCCCTAGATAAAATCCTTGTTAAAACATGTAATTGGTTTTGTAAAAAGATTATATAATGTGCAGTGGGTCTCCTTTTTGTAACTTCTTTTGTGGAAAATACCTTATTTACAGAGCCGCTGGACGCTCACGTGACCCGCTGGAGATCTTCTTCTCCCGGCTGACGTCAGTGGCCCCTCCCTCTGCAGTGCCTGGAGCTGGGTTGACATTAGCGGGGATCTCAGCCCCTCCCTCTGCAGTATTCGGAGAGGGAAAGTAGAGCTCCGGAGGGTCACGTGAGCGCCCAGCGGCGCTGTAAATAAGGTATTTTCCAAAATAAACTTACAAAAAAAGACACACTGCACATTAAATAATCTTTTTACAAAATCTATTACATAATTTTACAATGACTTTATCCAAGGTTTATTTTTGAGATTTCAGAATGTCATAATGCTGACTCCTGAGCTGACAGGGAGAGGGAGAGAGAAGGCAGGAGACGCAAAACCCTTTTTTTTTTTTTTTTTTTACATTTTATTGTTTTATTCCAGGTTTTTAGAACATAGGGAGGGCTAAATGACACAGCACAAGGACTGTGCTGTCTATCATGCTTTAACCAATCGCCTACCGGGCAGTTTCACCCCCTTCCTGCCCAGGCCAATTTTTAGCTTTCAGCACTCTCACGCTTTGAATGACAATTGCGCGGTCATGCTATACTGTACCCATATGAAATTTTTATCATTTTTTTCAAACAAATAGAGCTTTCTTTTGGTGGTATTTAATCCCCTCTGGGTTTTTTATTTCTTACAAAAAAAAAAAGAAAGACAGAAAAATTAGAAAAAAAAAAAAGTTTTTCTTATTTTCTGCGAGCAAATTTTGAAAATAAATTTTTCTCGTTCGCTGATGTGCGCTGATGAGGCGGCACTGATGGGCACTGATGAGGTGGCACTGATGAGGTGGCACTGATGAGGTGGCACTGATGAGGAGGTACTAATATGCCGCACTGATGAGCACTGATAGGCGGCACTGATGGGTGGCACTGCTGGACACTGATGGGTGGCACTGCTGGACACTGATGGGTGGCACTGCTGGACACTGATGGGTGGCACTGCTGGACACTGATGGGTGGCACTGCTGGACACTGACGGGTGGCACTGATGGGCGGCACTGATGAGCAGCACCATCAGTGTCCACACTCAGTGCCCATAGTGCTGCCAGTCAGTGCTCATCAGTGCCTAGATGAGCAGACACTGACTGGCAGCACTATGGGCACTGATTGTGGGCACTGATGGCGGGCACTTAGTGTATTGTATTTACCTTGTGTAATCAGGGCACTGGTGATCAGTGCCCTGATTACATTCCTCTGTGCCCCCTTACCGCCGATCGGCTCTCCTCTTCCTCACACTGCAGTCTCTGTGTGAGGAAGGAGCGCTGGCGATGAGAAATGATCTCATATGTTTACATGTGAGATCATCTCTCATTGCACAGTCCGCTGTGATTGGCCATTTACCACGATCTGTGATTGGCTGTGTCCAAGGGACACGGCCGACACAGATTTTCCCCGATACGCGCTCGCGGGGATCCTGTCACTGGGAGGCTGTATAAAGACGGCCTCCCGGAAATTCGAGTCCGCGCAGTAGCCGTACTTCGGCTATAGCGTGGACCGGAAGAAGTTAAAGGATCAGGATATTTATTTATTTTAGGGTTACAATCACTTTAAGACCGTCATTGTACATTCCGTAAATAAATAAATAAATAAATAAGACCTCCCCTGAAAATAAGCCCTAGTGTTTTTTTGTAGCCAAAATTAATATAAGACCCGGTCTTATTTTCGGGGAAACACGCTATGTAAACACGTGTGAGGTATCGCCGCGATCGTTAGAGTGAATGCAATAATTCTATTCATAGACCTCCTCCATAACTCTAAACTGGTAACCTGTAAGCGTTGCCTATGGAGATTTATAAGTATCATCGTTTTTTCGCCATGTCACGAGTGTGTGCAATTGTAAAGCGTGACATGTTCGGTATTATTTACTCGGCGTAATATCTTTCACTTTTGAAAACAAAAAAAAAACGATATAAAACCCAATTTTTTTGTATAGTGTATTTTTTCCATTAACCGCTTGCCGACCGCCGCACGACTATCTACGTCGGCGGTCAGCCCCTCACTGGCAAACTAACGTAGGGCTACGTTGCTTGCTTGTGAGGGTCTAGGGAGCGAGCGCGCGCCCCCGGAGGCGCGCTCCCACTCCCGCGTGGTCACGGACCCCCCCGCGCGTGTGACCAGCGGACCCGATGTCCGCCGGCCACTCGGCGATCGGCGGGGGAGAGGGAGAATGTCAGGCAGCTTGTGTAAACAAGCCACCTGTCATTCTCCTCGCTGTAAAGACACTGATCACATGGATCTACTATGTAGATCCGTTGATCAGTGTCCTTACATCTCAAGCCACAGCCAATCACAATAGAAAGCACGCCCCTAGGGACACACACAGCCCCTCCCTCCCAAATAAAGTTAACCCCTTCACTACCAGTGTATTTTTACAGTAACAGTGCATATGTATAGCACTGATTACTGTAGAAATGTCACTGGTAACCCCAAAAGTGTCAAAAATGTCAGTCAAGGGTCCGATCTGTCCGCCGCAATGTCGCAGTACCGCAAAAAAAATCGCAGATCGCCGCCATTACGCGTTAAAAAAAAACAACAAAAATGACAAAAATCTTTCCCTTTGTTAGTAAACGCGATAACTTTTGCGCAAACCAATCAAAATACGCTTTTTGCGATTTTTTTTTACCAAACATAGGTAGCATAAAACAAATTGGCCGAAAATGTTAAAAAATTTTGATTTTTACATTTTTTTTGGGGGGAATTTCATATAAAAAAATGTGAAAAATATTGCTATTTTTGCAAAATTGACGCTCTTTTTTTGTTTATAGCGTGTGATCAAAAAATCGCTCAGGTGATCAAATACCACCAAAAGAAAGCTCTGTTTGTGGGGAAAAAAAGGACACCAAATTCGTTTAGGTACAGCGTCGCACGACCACGCAATTGTCCGTTAAAGTCACGCAGTGCCGAATCGCAAAATACCCCCTGGTCGGAATGGGGGTAAAATCTTCCTGGGCTTAAGTGGTTAAAACTGCATTTGCAAAACTGTTGTGCAGATACCACCTGACAAAAAATTGCCATGATCGCCATTTTATTCCCTAGAGCATGGGTCTTCAAACTATGGCCCTCCAGATGTTCAAGAACTACAATTCCCATCATGCCTAGTCAGGTGTGAATGTCAGAGTTTTACAATGCTTCATGGGAGGTGTAGTTCCGTAACAGCTGGAGGGCCGTAGTTTGCGGATCCCTGCCCTAGAGTCTGCTAAAAAAAAAAAAAAAATTGTTCAATGTTTAACCAAAAAAATGGTTCAATGATTGGGGTTCTGAGTAATTTTCTAGCAAAAAAATACTGATTTAAACTTGTAAAAAAAACGTGCCAGAAAAAGTTGGTTCAGCGAGTGGGTAAATCCTCTTCTTCAGTCATTGATATTGTCCTATTCTCACCCTCACAGCTGGTGAAGACACACCCCCTTCCTCCGGGGAGGAATTACATCATTGGCTCTCATCCGCACGGAATTCTCTGCATCGGAGCCTTCTGCAACTTTGTGACGGAATCTACCGGCTTCTCCCAGAAATTCCCCGGAATTCGGCCCCATCTGGCGACACTTGCGGGAAACTTCCGCCTTCCTCTACTGCGCGAGTATATGATGAGTGGAGGTGGGTACTGGGCGAGTATTTGATGAGTGGAGGCGGGTACTGGGCGAGTGTATTTGATGAGTGGAGGCGGGTACTGGGCGAGTGTATTTGATGAGTGGAGGCGGGTACTGGGCGAGTGTATTTGATGAGTGGAGGTGGGTACTGGGCGAGTGTATTTGATGAGTGGAGGCGGGTACTGGGCGAGTGTATTTGATGAGTGGAGGCGGGTACTGGGCGAGTGTATTTGATGAGTGGAGGCGGGTACTGGGCGAGTGTATTTGATGAGTGGAGGCGGGTACTGGGTGAGTGTATTTGATGAGTGGAGGCGGGTACTGGGCGAGTATTTGATGAGTGGAGGCAGGTACTGGGCGAGTATTTGATGAGCAGGGGTGGGTACTTGGGGAGTATATGACCAATGGAGGTGGGTATTTACCCCAGCATTTGCAATTTACAACTTTCAATGCTGCTGGTTCCTCCTTCTCTCTCTGTGCTGCTTCCCTGAACTGCCAGTTTTGGTTCTATCTCTCTCAGTGCTGCTTCCCTGTACTGCCAGTCTTCACAGGAAAGAATGTGAAGCAGGGGACAGTGCAGCCTCCAGCCAGCCTGCTAGCTTGGAGAAGGGGGGAGGTGGGGGCAAGGGAGGAACAAAATAGTGCTTTGCCATCCTTGGCTATGGGGCTGTGAGTTTCTATTGCTGCACACAGTGTAGGGAGACACAACTCTAGCGGCTCCAAGGGATGCTGCAAGAAAAGGAGCCACCCTGAGACAGGAAACCAGTGGGGATTGTACTGGTGTAAACTGGAACACAGGCAAGGGTTCAAAGACAAGTAAGCCGCATATTCAAACCTTTTCAGCAGCTGAAATAATCACAAAAAATTTAGATTTTCTTAGATTTTCATATCACTTTAATAGTGAAAAAAAGTAAAAAAATAAAATCAACATAAAAATAATAGCTAAGGTGAGAAGGGGAAGAAGGAGTTAATTAAGGCTCATTGGATTACCTTAGGGGATTAAAAAATAGATTTTATTTAAAATTGTTTTTTTTTTTTCCTTGGAGGAGCCAATCAGGGTGAGAAGGTAGAGTGAGGAAGTCAGGAAATAGCCACACAGGACAGACTTTAATTACTAAATCCCCATTAGATTAGATTAGTAGGTACAATGCCTGGCGGGTGTGGAGATGCGATTTGGTGTACATCTTGCGATATGTATGCGTTCCTCGGTCATGTGATCGAGGGCGAATACAAATGCGCAAAATGTAAGTACGTTGCTTCCCTGGAAGCTCAGGTCCTGAATCTAGGGAAGCAGCTGGCAACACTGAGACGAATGTCCATACCGGAGGAGAGCCAGGATCGTACCAATCAGGTGCAGGCAGGGGCCTGCACAGAGGTGGGCGGAGTATCGGAGGTGCAGGCATCAGAGCAGTTTAGAGGGGTGACAGTTAGGAGGGGTAGAAGGGAACAAGGCAAGGAGGCTGATCCTGGGCTGGAGCACCCCAATAAATTCGCCCTGTTGTGTGATGTTGGGGAAACCAGTCAGGGACCAGCATTGCTGGAGCGGAGCGACGCCCCTAGCTGCCAGGGGCAGAACTCCTCCAGTGAGGCCGGGAGAAAGGGAAAGTAAAGACAGGTGCTGGTGGTAGGGGACTCTATTAGGACAGACAGTGTAATCTGTGACAAAGACCGTGTGCGCCGAACAGTCTGTTGTTTGCCGGGCGCTCGGCACATCGTGGATCGGGTGGACAGATTATTGGGTGGGGCTGGGGAAGACCCAGCTGTCATGGTATACGTGGGTACCAATGACATAGGCAGAGGAAGATGGAGAGTCCTAAACGATTTCAGGGACTTAGGCGCTAAGTTGAGGACTAGGACCTCCAAGGTAGTATTTTCAGAAATACTACCTGTACCTCGAGCCACACCAGAGAGGCAGCGGGAGATTAGGGAAGTTAACGAGTGGCTGAGGAGCTGGTGTAGTAAGGAGGGTTTCGGGTTCCTGGAGAACTGGGCCGACTTCTCAGTCGGCCACCGGCTCTTTGGTAGGGATGGATTGCACCTAAATGGGGAGGGTGCAGCCGTACTGGGTGAGAGGATGGCCGAAAAGTTAGAGGGGCTTTTAAAGTAGGTGACGGGGGGGGGGGGGAGGGTACAGATGTAGAATTAGCCAGTGGAAAGCAAGTTTCAGAGGGCAGAAATGGGGGCATTAGCGGTAGGGTGTTCGGATCTCCTATACCCAGGGTGGGTATGGGGAAAAATCACAAGAGCAGCCTAAAAACATCAAAAGAGGATAAATGTAACCAATCAAAATTACGAGGCTTGTATACCAATGCCAGAAGCCTGGCCAACAAGATGGGAGAGCTGGAGCTGCTGATGTTTGAGGAGGATTTAGATTTTGTGGGGATTACAGAGACTTGGTTTGACAGCTCTCATGACTGGATGGCGACCATTCAGGGGTATTCCCTTTATCGCAGAGATAGAGAAGGTAAAAAAAGGGGGAGGGGGTATGTTTGTATATTAAGAACAGTATACAGGTAAATATGAGGGATGATATTAATAATGGAGCTATGGATGAGGCAGAATCCCTATGGGTAGAGCTTCAAAGGGAAGGCACGGTGGGGGAAGGTAATATTGGGCGTATGCTATAGGCCCCCCAACCTGAGGGAGGAGGAGGAGGAGGCGGACCTCATTTTACAGATAGGATTGGCAGCAAGGATGGGAAATGTCATTATAATGGGGGACTTTAATTATCCTGATATAGACTGGGCAGAAGAAAACACTCAGCCAAGGCTAGGCAGTTCCTAAATGTTTTGCAGGACAATTTCATGGGTCAGATGGTGAACGCACCGACAAGAAACAATGCGGTACTTGACCTACTGATTACCAACGATACAGACCTGCTCACGGATATAGAAATACGGGGCAACTTAGGAAACAGTGACCATAGGTCAATAAGTTTCAGTATTAATTACAGTAATAGGAAGCAGAGGGGTAATATAAGGACACTGAATTTCAAAAGAGCCAATTTCCCTAAACTGCGCTCTCTGCTAGAAAATATCAAATGGGATAGAACCCTGGGAACAAAGAACACGGAGGAAAAATGGGAGAGCGTCAAGAGCATACTAAACAAGGGGATTGGCCAGTGTATTCCAAAGGGAAATACATTTTAAAAGAGCAAAATTAAACCCTGGGTGGCTAAACTCCAACATAAAAATGTATATTAGAGCTAAAGAAAAGGCCTTCAAAAAATACAAGACTGAGGGGTCATTGGCAGCATTCAAGTATTACAAAGAGTGTAATAAGAAATGTAAAGACGAAATCAGGGCGGCTAAAATAGAACACGAGAGACATATAGCGGAGGAGAGTAAAAAGAACCCCAAGAAATTCTTTAAGTATATAAACAGTAAGAAAGCGAGGCCAGAACACATTGGCCCCATAAAAGATGACAAAGGAAAAATGGCCACAGAGGACAGAGAAAAGGCGGAAGTGTTAAATAATTTCTTCTCTTTAGTTGTCACAAAAGAATTGGGGGGCTACACGAACCCAGCTTGTAAGGCTGAACTAAATAATACACCTCAGGAAGTGCTGCCATGACTAACAGAAGATAGACTTAGAACTAAACTAGAGAAACTTAACATAAATAAATCCCCGGGACCGGATGGCTTGCACCCGAGGGTTCTTAAAGAGCTCAGCCAGGTGATTGCCAGACCATTATTCTTGATCTTTAAGGATAGTTTACAGACAGGTATGGTGCCAGCTGATTGGAAAAAAGCCACCAACGTGGTACCAATATTTAAAAAGGGGCCGAGATATATCCCGGGTAACTATAGGCCGGTCAGCCTAACATCAGTAGTCTGCAAGATTTTGGAGGGGATGTTAAGGGACCACATACAAGACTTTAGTAATGAAAATGGTATTATTAGCAGTAATCAGCATGGATTCATGAAAAATCGTTCTTACCAAACCAATCTATTAACCTTCCATGATGAAGTGAGCTGCCATCTAGATAAGGGAAAGCCTGTGGATGTGGTGTATCTGGACTCTGCAAAGGCCTTTTGACACCGTTCCCCACAAACGCTTACTGTACAAACTAAGGAAGGTAGGTATGGACCATAAGGTGAGTACCTGGATAGAGAACTGGCTCCAGGGGAGAGTCCAGAGGGTGGTGATTAATGGGGAGTACTCTGATTGGGCGGGTGTGGAAAGTGGGGTCCCCCAGGGTTCTGTCCTGGGACCAATCCTGTTTAATTTATTCATAAATGATCTAGAGGAGGGGATATCTAGTACAATCTCAGTATTTGCGGATGATACTAAACTAAGCATGCCAATATCTTCTATGCAGGATGTGGAAACCTTACAAGCGGACCTGAACAAAATAACGGGGTGGGCAACTACATGGCAGATGAGGTTTAATGTAGAAAAATGTAAAGTAATGCACTTGGGTGCCAGAAACCAGAAAGCAAGCTACTCGCTAGGGGGGGGGAACCTCTGGGTGAGTCTAGGATGGAAAAGGACTTGGGGGTACTGGTAGACAACAGGCTTGGCAGTGGCATGCAATGCCAAGCCGCCGCAAGCAAAGCCAACAGAATACTGGGATGTATAAAAAAGGGGATTCACTCCAGAAATAAAGAGATTATTCTCCCACTCTACAAGACTCTGGTCCGGCCACATCTGGAGTATGCTGTCCAGTTCTGGGCACCGGTCCTCAGGAAGGATGTGCTGGAACTGGAGAAAGTCCAGAGAAGGGCAACAAAAATAATTAGGGGAATGGAGGACATCAGCTATGAGGAAAGACTACAAGCACTGAACTTATTCTCTCTGGAGAAGAGACGATTGAGGGGGATATGATATCAATGTACAAATACTGTACTGGCGACCCGAGCATAAGGAACAAACTATTTAGAGTAAGGGAATACAATAAGACACATGGCCACTCACTAAAACTAGAGGAAAGGCGGTTTAACCTTAAAGTGCGTAAGGGGTTCTTCACTGTAAGAGCGGTAAGGATGTGGAATTCTCTTCCACAAGCAGTCGTATCAGCGGGGAGCATCGATAGTTTCAAAAAACTATTAGATGGGCACCTTAGAGACCACAACATACAGGGGTATACAATGTACAACATACAGGGGTATACAATGTACAACATACAGGGGTATACAATGTACAACATACAGGGCTATACAATGTACAACATACAGGGGTATATAATGTACGGTTAACAGTAGACACACAAGGCTGAACTGGATGGACTGGTGTCTTTTTTCAACATCACTAACTATGTAACATTCAAATGTGATGAAAGGGACATGCTGATAGGAGGAGAGAGCAGAGTGATGCGGCTGGATTCTTGGTATCAATGTCAGCTTTCGGGGGAATTTCAGGGCTGACATTAAGGAATGCAGTTGGTCCTCATTGAACCCCTGGCTGGCTGTTTGGCAGTCCATATTTCCATGATTGCTAGGAGAGGAAGGTACTTGCGGTTGTATAACAGACTGTATGATGTGATCTCCTCCCTCCATGTCTCTCTCCCCCAGGACTGTGTCCCGTGACCACAAAAGCGATTGGATATACTCTGTCCCAGAAGGGCTGTGGCAATGCTGTGGTTATTGTCATAGGTGGTGCTGCGGAGTCCTTATCCTGCCAGCCGGGAGTGACAACCCTCATTCTGAGTCGGAGGCGTGGCTTTGTGAGATTGGCATTGGAGTATGGGTAAGTATTGGGGGTGGGAGTGGGAGGGGAGTGGGGAGTGGGAGGGGAGTGGGGGGTGGGAGGGGAGTGGGGGGTGGGAGGGGAGTGGGGGGTGGGAGGGGAGTGGGGGTGGGAGGGGAGTGGGGGTGGGAGTGGGAGGGGGGAAGGGGAGTGGGAGGGGGAATGGGAGGGGGGATGGGAGGGGGGGAGGGAATGGGAGGGGGGAAGGGAGTGGGAGTGGGGATGGGAGGGGGAGGGGGGAAGGGAGTGGGAGGGGGGAAGGGAGGGGGGAGGGGGAGGGGGAAGGGAGTGGGAGGGGGAAGGGAGGGGGGAGGGGGAGGGGGGAAGGGAGGGGGGAGGGGGAGGGGGAAGGGAGGGGGGAAGGGAGTGGGAGGGGGGAAGGGAGTGGGAGGGGGGAAGGGAGTGGGAGGGGGGAAGGGAGTGGGAGGGGGGATGGGAGGGGGGAAGGGAGTGGGAGGGGGGAGTGGGAGGGGGAGGGGGAAGGGAGTGGGAGGGGGGAAGGGAGGGGGGAGGGGGAGTGGGAGGGGGGAAGGGAGTGGGAGGGGGGATGGGAGGGGGGAAGGGAGTGGGAGGGGGAGTGGGAGGGGGGAAGGGAGTGGGAGGGGGAAGGGAGTGGGGATGGGAGGGGGAGGGGGGAAGGTAGTGGGAGGGGGGGTGGGAGGGGGGGAAGGGAGTGGGAGGGGGGGTGGGAGGGGGGGAAGGGAGTGGGAGGGGGAGTGGGAGGGGGGAAGGGAGTGGGAGGGGAGTGGGGATGGGAGGGGGAGGGGGGAAGGGAGTGGGAGGGGGGAAGGGAGTGGGGGAAGGGAGTGGGAGGGGGGAAGGGAGTGGGAGGGGGTGGGAGGGGGAGGGGGGATGGGAGGGGGGAAGGGAGTGGGAGGGGATGGGAGGGGGGAAGGGAGTGGGAGGGGGGAAGGGGGAAGGGAGGGGGAAGGGAGGGGGGAAGGGAGGGGGAAGGGAGGGGGGATGGAAGGGGGGATGGAAGGGGGGGATGGAAGGGGGGATGGGGGAAGTTAGTGGGAGGGGGACACACAGCAACTCTCTGCAATCACGGAAGGGGGGCTGGCCTCTCAGGTACAGAGTGCATCACCCACCGCTGAACTGCCTGGAGCTGACTAGAGGAGCCAAATGATGGCCATGTGGGCGGAGCCCTGTGACAAGGGGACACTGACTTTGCCTGTGTCCACCAGGAGGCATTGAGGGCATTGAGAGCAGTGAGCAGTGGCTTCCGGGATTGGAGAGAGAGAGGGAGGGTGGTGGGGGGGGGGCGGTTGCCGGGGGCGCAGGCTGAAAGGAGGAGTGGTAATTCAGTGTGTCTGCTACACTACGCTGCCAGTGTTTTTGCACCCCCCCCAGCCTGCACCCCTGGCGGGCCATTCTGGCCAACCCCACAGCCCTGGCCATGGTTGTGGAAGGTGTGGCTTTTCTAGAGGTGTGGTCGGGGATCTCCAGGTTTCTAGGTGTAGAGTGAAAATAATTTTGAGTACAAGATTCTATTCTATTTCTGGGACATCATGACCTTTTCTGGGGTTATGTACAAAGGTCGAGCAGCTACACCAGGAGATAATTCTTTTCATCCAACTCTGGCCTTGTTGGGGTTGTAATGACTGTGGGTCTCTTCTCTCTGTATAGGGCGGATCTGGTCCCCTCCTTCTCCTTCGGGGAGACGAACCTCTACCAGCAGATCCATTTCTCCGAGGGAACTTTCCTGCGTTCACTTCAGTGCAAATTCCAGAAACTTTGTGGCTTTGCTCCGTGCTTCTTCTACGGCCGAGGACTGAGCTCACCGGACTCCAAGGGGTTCATCCCGTACTCCCACCCAATCACCACCGTCAGTAAGTGTCCCCATTTAATCTGATTCTAATAAAAACAACTGAGCTAAAAAGGTGCATTCTTTGGATTAAAATAAAATCCTTTCAATAGAACTCTGCAATAATAACCCCCAATACTGGTGTCAATGGACACAATAAAGCCTAACATTGAGATGAGTGGACACAATAATAACCCCAATGTTTGCCAGTCAACTACTGCACCATCACCCCAAGGATATACAACAGAAAAAGGGTATGTATATAGGCTAGAAAGGGGGGGCTATATTGGTGCTTATTCTACCGCCTGAGAGAAAGTACAAACAAGAGAAGAAAACCTTTTATTGTAAAAAAAGAAAGCCTTTTTATTGAAAATACATTGAAATGGTTGTTGAAATAGATGTTACATATTGTAAAATTCTGTACAACAACCAACATCTATGTGGACCTCTTACCCACACCCCCAGCCCCACAGACACCCCCAGATGTAGAGTGGTGCAAGGTAGGGGTACCTAATGCATTTTGCCTATTCGGCTTCTTCAGGGAAGGGTAGGTGTAGAGGATTCACAGTGTTGTTTATCAAAGATGGTCCCACATATATAGAGGCAAATCAACCGCCTAAGAGTGTTTGAAGACTAAGCCTCGTACACACACGTCAAAAATCGACAGGGAATTTTCGTCCACGACCGATCTGCCGATTGTCGGAAGCATCATACTAACAAGCCGAAAATCGACTCTGATGTGCAGACTATAAAATTTTTGTTGGCAGTCAACACAACGGCCGATTTTTCATGCAGTCAGTACAGATTTCGACAGGGTAAAATCTGATGAGCAAGACTGGGCATGCTCAGAGAAGAAAGAACACAAAGAAAGCAATCCAACACATGACGTCACTTCTGAAGTCGAATTTGGGCAAGAAAATTCGTGTGCAGTCTAGGCACATTCCAACCAACAAAACACAACTCTGGACAAAAGACGGACGATCGGGCAGCCAATAATCGTTGCGTGTGTACGAGGCTTTAATTGTCCATGCAGAGGATCAGATTCCCACAGTACCAGTTAAGCCCCGTACACACGTACTGATCGTCGGTCGAACAATCAGCCGTCTTTTGTCCAAGGCTGTCCTGTCTGTTGAAAACTGCACACAAATTTTGTCAGCCAACAGCCGACTGCAGAAGTGATGTCATGTCATGTGATGGTTGACTTTCCCTGTCTTTATTTTCTGAGCATGCCCAGTCTTGCTAATCTGCTGTCTGTCAGCCGAATTCTGTACTGACTGGCAAACATTCAGCTGTTCTGGTGTTGGCCAACAAAAATTTTAATGCTTGCACGACAGATTCGGTTCAGACGAAAATGCGCTGTCGGAAGCATCATACTAACAAGCCTACAATCGGCCGATCGGTCGGCAGCCAAATATTTACGGCCGACAATCGGTACGTGTGTACGGGGCTTTAGACACTGTCTATCTTCAATGCAGAGTAAATGCAGAGTAAATGCATCAAGGGTCGCCTAGACTTTCAGGAGAGTATCTATCCATCATAGTCCATAAGGAGGCATGGAAAAGGACAAAGGCAGTTTGATCACATAACCAGTATATGAGGGGCTCTGGTGATAGTGGATGGATTAATACTTTCCAAGGTGTCTAATGATTATGAGAAGGCTGCAAAGGGGATACCTTTGGAGGGCAGTGGACTTGGTTGATAAATGAACTTAAACTATCCTTATACCTGTATCCTAAGGCTCATCTGCGCACTAAGGAAAATCTTCAGCCCGTTCAGTCTACTCTCACAGCAGCCTTGCTATCAATGTTAGGCTTTATTATTGTATCCACTGACACCAATGTTGGGGGTTGTTATCAAACCTTATGTCACTAAACGCAATTCCAACCCCCAACATTGGTGTCAGTGGATACAATAACAACCCCCAACACTGGTGTCAGTGGACGCAATAATCACCCCCAACATTGATGTCAGTGGACGCAATAACTGTTGCAGAGTGTGATCACTGGGTGCAGCGGAGTCCATTCAGATCAGACATTGTGGAGTAAACATGAACTGGCTTCTTTATTGGAACATAACACAGAAATCAAAACATGTCACCTAATTGTAATAAGAACAGACAGGAAGGGATAACCAACAAGTTCAGTACAGTGTACAGGAAATTACAACACATCATAGAAATGCATAGCATATCACTGAGCATTAGCGACATCGACTATCCCATTTGTGAACTGCAGTTAATCTGTAATAGGCTAAGCTTTAAAGTTGTTGTATCTCCAATACCAACCCCCCCAACATTGATGTCAGTGGACGCAATACCAACCCCCCCCCCCCCCCCAACATTGATGTCAGTGGACGCAATACCAACCCCCCCCCCCCCCCAACATTGATGTCAGTGGACGCAATACCAACCCCCCCCCAACATTGATGTCAGTGGACGCAATACCAACCCCCAACATTGGGGTCAGTGGACGCAATTATAACCCCCCAACATGAATATCAGTGGACGCAATAATAAGCCCCACCATTGATGTCAGTGGACGCAATAATAAGCCCCACCATTGATGTCAGTGGACGCAATAATAACCCCCAACACTGGTGGCGGTAAAAACAATACCAACCCCCCACATTGATGTCAGTGGACGCAATAATAACCCCCAACACTGGTGGCGGTAAAAACAATACCAACCCCCCACATTGATGTCAGTGGACGCAATAATAACCCCCAACATTGATGTCAGTTGACGCAATACCAACCCCCCACATTGATGTCAGTGGACGCAATAATAACCCCCAACATTGATGTCAGTGGACGCAATACCAAACCCCAACATTGATGTCAGTGGACGCAATACCAAACCCCAACAT
The DNA here is from genome assembly GCF_965119305.1 of Pelophylax lessonae. Classification (NCBI taxonomy): domain Eukaryota; kingdom Metazoa; phylum Chordata; class Amphibia; order Anura; family Ranidae; genus Pelophylax; species Pelophylax lessonae. The sequence goes on from NC_138774.1 coordinate 299,388,213, forward strand.
TGATGTCAGTGGACGCAATAATAACCCCCAACATTGATGTCAGTGGACGCAATACCAACACCCAACATTGATGTCAGTGGACGCAATACCAACACCCAACATTGATGTCAGTAGACGCAATAACAACCCCCAACATGGATGTCAGTGGACGCAATAACAACCCCCAACATGGATGTCAGTGGACGCAATAACAACCCCCAACATGGATGTCAGTGGACGCAATAACAACCCCCAACATGGATGGCAGTGGACGCAATAACAACCCCCAACATGGATGGCAGTGGACGCAATAACAACCCCCAACATGGATGGCAGTGGACGCAATACCAAACCCCCAACATTGATGTCAGTGGACGCAATAACCCCCAACATGGATGTCAGTGGACGCAATACCAAACCCCCAACATTGATGTCAGTCGACGCAGTAACCCCCCCAACATTGAGGTCAGTGGACGTAATACCATACCCCAACATTAGTTATCAGTGGACGAAATAACCCCCAACATTGGTGTCAAGGGACGCAACAACAACCCCCAACAATGGTGTCGGTGAACACAATACCAACCCCCAACATTGATGTCAGTGGACGCAATACCAAACCCCAACACTGGTGTCAATGGACGCAATACCAAACCCCAACACTGGTGTCAATGGATGCAATACCAAACCCCCAACACTGGTGTCAGTGGACACTGGGAGACATGATTATTTAACTAAAGAAATTTCACAATCACATTTTCCACAACAGCCCCTCCTCTTTGTCTTATGCTCCCATGTGTCCCTTGATGAATCTTCTTATGATAAAAACAATCCATCGAAAGTAAACACTTGGGTTCCGCTCTTTGGGAGAGGACTTCTTAGGGAGGGCATGAGATGATGAGATGATGAGATGCGTTGACCATCGGTCGGGCTGGGGTCCTTGGCATCAGATGCAGCGGCGGAATCTTGGGGTGTCTTCTCTCAGCAAATCAGGACGAAGTCATCTGCTCAGGCTTTGGTGACTCGGTCGACCAGACAACAGGATTGTATAGGAGGAATAGAAACAAGAACAACATAAGTATATATACTCCCATTTCCTTCAACCAAGATCCAAATGGAGAACAAAAAAATCCCCAAAACATTAAAAGGATTCCAACCCTCACAAGCTATAGCTCTGGCTCTGCCTTGCAAGGAAGTTACCTTATCACTGTTGTCTACTATCCTAGAACAGCAGTCTTCCCCTATGTATTCACAGAAACTCCCCTTGGAAACAACCCGGAGTTTCATTGGTGAAATGGCTTGGCTGCTATACCTGTCCCACAGGTTGTAGATCCTACAAATCTAGTTCCGGTGCCAAAACTAAAGTTAAAGCCCAGCTGTGGACTACCTGATTGTCCCGATACCCAAATTGGATTGACCAGCAAAGAACAAGAGCCAGAGCTAACATTAAAACTAAAATTGATGTTACCCTCTAGGAAGGGGTCTTTAATTACCCTCTAGGAAGGTGTCTTTAAATTCTGTGAATAAGTGTCTCTTGGTTGTCTTCAGGATGATACGAACGTCTGCCATTGCTGGGGTGTAATAGCTAGGTGGGGGTTTGGAGCACACCCAGCCATTAGACCCGTTTGCAGTCTTGGCCAGCTGAAAATGCATTGCCCTTGCTAAAAACATCCTTGCTAAATATGTAAATAAAAACAATACTCATTATTATCATTCTTGGATGGAGTTGAGCAGCTTTTTGCAGTGACTGGCATGGATCCAGAGCTCCGAGGAAGTCGGCATTGTCAGCTGAACCTGGAATACCTCCGCTCCAATCCCATCCCTTGACGTTTCCTCACAACGACTCAGTCACCTGGTTGGACAGAATGTACACCGGTTATCGTGTCAGGGTCCGGGAGAGATTCCTGAACCCTATGATGGACCTTTTGGAGCTCCTGTTGCCAGGACTGCACCCACCCCATCAGCTGAGAATGTAAAAATGACCGCTGCTGACGAAAGTACAATCCAGTCTCTGGTTGACTCCCAAACAAAACCTTGGAGGTTGATAACCCATGGGGCATTCCTGATGGGGTAAAGAGCAATGGAAAAACATTCGAGCCATGGCTTTTTCTTCAGCCATTCAACCTTACCACTACCTTGAATCCCTGAGCACCTTACATACCTCTGCAGAGATCTGACCAGTGAAGTGTGAGCCGCGATCTGACTCACCTCCTGCTTACCATCTGGGGTGTAGTACCTGGAACCATCGACAAAAAGGTTAGTCCAGTGAAGGAGACCCCCATTCCAGATGCTGACAGCCACTCCATCAAAGAAAGACAATCGTGAAAGACGAGAGAAAGACAATCGTGAAAGACGAGAGAAAGACAATCGTGAAAGACGAGAGAAAGACAATCGTGAAAGACAAATCGTGAAAGATGAGAGAGGGATGAAAATTACCATTTTCCACACGACCTTCTTCCCCCTTCTCTTCCTTCTTAACAGGAAGAAGAGACGCAGGGTTCAAAAATAGTGCATCGTTTAAGGTTACAAGGTCTTTGGGGGTCCTTCAATGTCTGTATTCTCTGAGTGGTTAGATGTTGGGTACCCAGAGAAATGCAATGACCTCAAAAAAATACACAACAAGCTTCTCCTTGCAAAACTGGCCTAGCCTGCAATAGAGAGGAGCAGTCACTGACACTGTCTGGCCCATGAGACCTACAGTGGGAGTTGTCTCCCCTGGAAGGGGAACCTTACCTCTAGGGTCTTGAGATCTTAACCGCTTGCCGACCACCGCGCGACTATTTACGACGGCGGTCAGCCCGGTACAGGCAAAGTGACGTAGGACTACATCGCTAGCCTGTAGGGGGCGAGCACACGCCGCCAGAGGCGTGCTCCCACCCCCGCTTGTTCCCCAAGAATCCGCGCGTGTGACCAGCGGACCCAAAGTCCGCCGGTCACTTGCGATCTCCCCGTGGAGAGGGAGAAAGGCAGGCGGCTGATGTAAACAAAGCCGTCTTCTGTCATTCTCCCTGATCTAATTGCAGCGATCATACGATCCTGCTATGTAGGATCATATGTCTGTGGTTACATCACTAGCCACACCCCTTTACAGTAAAAATCACGCCCCTATGGACACACTTAACCCCTGCATCACCAATAAAGTTAACCCCTCCCCTGCCAGTGTCATTTTTACAGTAACAGTGCATATGTATAGCACGGATTACTGTAGTAATGTCACTGGTACCCCCAAAAGTGTCAAAAATGTCAGTCAAGGGTCCAATCTGTCCGCCGCAATGTCGCAGTCCCGCAAAAAAAAAAAAAAAAAACAGATCGCCCCCATTATTCGTTAAAAAAAAAAAAAATTACAAAAATATTTCCCTTAGTAAACGCAATAACTTTTGTGCAAACCAATCAAAATACGCTTATTGCAGTTTTTTTTTTTACCAAACCTAGGTAGCAGAAAAGAAATTCCCCAAAAAAAAAAAAACAAAAATTTAACATTTTTGGCCAATTTCATATAAAAAAAATATTGTTATTTTTTCAAAATTTACACTTTTGTTTATAGCGCAAAAAGTAAAAAAAAAAAAAAAAAAAAAAAAAAAAAAAAAAAAATATACGCACAGGTGATCAAATACCACCAAAAGAAAGCTCCGTTTGTGGGGAAAAAAGGACGTCAATTTCATTTGGGTACAGAGTCGCACGACCGCGCAATTGTCCGTTAAAGTCACGCAGTGCCGAATCGCAAAATAGGGCCTGGTCAGGAAGGGGGTAAAATCTTCCGGGGCTTAAGTGGTTAAAACCGTTTTGGCTGCATCGGTGTCAGCGAGGCAAGGGAGGGGCTATTTTAATTCCTCTAGGATGGGAGCTGACACTGGTTTATCAACGCCCTATGATAAGTCATAGTCGTTTCTGACCATACCTACCTTTGAAATTTCCGGATCCTCCGGAAAAAATTGCCACTTACCCCACGGACCAGCCGGGTTGGTCGGACAATTATGCCTGATGTACCCTGACTTTCCACATCCATAGCAGACCTGCTAAAATAACTTCTAGTTTGCCACAGAGTTAGAAGGAGAGGGTTCAGCTGTTATGGCAGGCTGTTGAGAGATAGAGACACTGTGAGGTGGGGGGGGGGGGGTGTTACAAGTATCGAGGTCTGCACCGGGAGCTGAAGAAAACAGAGATTATAGCGTAGAGACAGTAGAGTCGATAACAAGCCATGAATCAGGAGTGACAGGTTCAGTGTCAGTGGATCTGGCTCGTCTCGGTAAAGTTAGCCCAGGAAGAGCTTCCTCCACTTCTCTCACCGGATCGCTGGACTCAGCTATCTCATCAGGCCAAGTGTACATAATGCGGTTCTTCTGGACTGAAACCGCCTCATGCACACCTTGCTGATTGACCAGAATAGATCTCTGAAGCCACAATTGTGCTACGCCTAGCATCTTTGTTGCCTGGAGCCTAGTCCTAAATTCAATAATGAACTCCTCCCATCTCCAGACATCAAAAACACCTTCCAAAGGGATGCACCAACTGTTTCCCTTGGTTTTGCCACTTCCTGAGGGGTCTCATGGCCCGAGCCCAAAACTCAGACTTCATGTACTGTGAAAGTGGTTTGGCCAATTTGGGGGGCCTGCGTCTTCCCCCCCCCCCACCCTTGCCTGGATGAATCAGCACCCATGACCATTCAAATCGCTCCTTTGCATCTGGTTTAGGAGCAACACTGCCAGGTGCCAACTTTGACAGTGTTGGCCTGCTTCCGGACTCTATTATTTTACACGGCCCTCCGCCGGTCAGCTAGAAGACCTCAACCCGGTGGCTTCGTACGGCTATACAGCTCATCAACCCCCACTCGCTCCCCAAGCTCAGATTATTTTACACGGCCAAAATGTGGGGCGGGTTTCAGTATCTACTCCTCACACGTTGAAGGCTGAAACAAGCATGTCGCAATCACCCGTTTCACATAAACGGCTCAAAGTACACACGTTCGTTTCAACCTAACCCTTGCAGCCAAACAACCTCGAAAGCACAATGAAAGTCCTCCCCATACAAACCTTGGCTTCAGTCTATTCCTTGATTTTGCATTAAAATTAAATTGAGATGCCGGTTACTGATTGCACACTGGAAGATATAACCTCTCTACCGAAAACTACCTCTGTGAGAAACAACCGCTACTCGGCACAACCGCTACTCGGCACAACCGCTACCCGGCACAACCGCTACCCGAAAACTGAATCCAATAAAAGAATGGATCAGTCACACTTCACAATGTACTCTTATCATTGGGTTACAACAAAGACGGGACAAGTGCACTAGAAAGACAGAGAAACAGACATACAAAACAAACACAAATGCTTAGCTCACTGCTCACACTTCTCGATCAACCATTTTCAAACTGCCAAACTGTTGTAGGGTGCCCATTGTTGTCTGGTGACGCTTTCTCCAGCGAAACAAATAAACTTGCATGTCTCTCCGTGCTGTCCTGCGAATACTACCCTGCTGTTGTCCAGTCTTCACAGCGTGGCAGTATCTAGCAAGATGCCCCATCCTATGACAGCAGAAACTTAATGTGGCTAAATCTACCATTTGCAACCACCTCCTAAACAAAGCGGGTGTAGGAATCCCATCTATTACCTTTCTAGGGACCCCCACCTTACGTAGATCAGGCCACATGTTTATGCTGGAAACTATAGGCCTTGCCTTCCTTGCATCTGACTCAATTTGGCCATAGCTGATCAGAGCCTCAGCTTCCTGCTTAAGGGGAGTAACATGCAAGATGTCTCATTTTTGATTATAGGCTTAGGGTATTTGTCTTTTGGTAGTGCATCATCAGATTATGAGGGCTGAACACCGCTCATTCAAATCTTCAGCTCCGCCCACAGAGGTCTGAACGCACTTCAAAGCCACTGCAGGTTATCCTTTAAATGCCCTTTTTCCTAAACCATTCATTTCATCACAAAAACTATCCCCCAAACCATTCTCTCCACCATGCTGACAATTTATTTTCCTTTTTCTCTGGTGTGTGATTATCGGACGTGCATGACACTCATCCAGATCATCACTACCATTAGAATAGGACACAGTCATCTGAAGACTGGTGCACATCTTCAGCATTCAATATGGGGTCTGCAATCATCGCTCTCACTTTACAATTTTCCTCTAAAGCACTTACTCGACATGCATTACTTTGAACCAACATATCTTTCACTTCCTGCAACTCTTTCTCAAGCGCTTCTTTCTTCTGAACCTCGCTGCATAATGCCTGCAAGACTAACCACCCAGTAGTGGCATCAGCTCTCCACTCCTTAGAATATGCGCTATTGGGACACAAATGCAAAAAAAAAAAAAAAAAAAAAATAGTTACCACTAAAAACAGACATAAAAAAAACACATAAAACAAAAGCCGATGGGTTGGATATGTACAGTGCCTTGTGAAAGTATTCGACCCCCTTGAACTTTTTGACCTTTTGCCACATTTCAGGCTTCAAACAAAGATATAAAACTGTAATTTTTTGTGAAGAATCAACAAGTGGGACACAATCATGAAGTGGAACGAAATTTATTGGATATTTCAAACTTTGTTAAACAGAAAAATTGGGTGTGCAAAATTATTCAGCCCCTTTACTTTCAGTGCAGCAAACTCTCTCCAGAAGTTCAGTGAGGATCTCTGAATGATCCAATGTTGACCTAAATGACTAATGATGATAAATAGAATCCACCTGTGTGTAATCAAGTCTCCGTATAAATGCACCTGCACTGTGATAGTCTCAGAGGTCCGTTTAAAGCGCAGAGAGCATCATGAAGAACAAGGAACACACCAGGCAGGTCCGAGATACTGTTGGAAAAGTTTAAAGCCGGATTTGGATACAAAAAGATTTCCCAAGCTTTAAACATCACAAGGAGCACTGTGCAAGCGATAATATTGAAATGGAAGGAGTATCAGACCACTGCAAATCTACGAAGACCTGGCTGTCCCTCTAAACTTTCAGCTCATACAAGGAGAAGACTGATCAGAGATGCAGCCAAGAGTCCCATGATCACTCTGGATGAACTGCAGAGATCTACAGCTGAGGTGGGAGACTCTGTCCATAGGACAACAATCAGTCGTATACGGCACAAATCTGCCCTTTATGGAAGAGTGGCAAGAAGAAAGACATTTCTTAAAGATATCCATAAAAAGTGTCCTTTAAAGTTTGCCACAAGCCACCTGGGAGACACCAAACATGTGGAAGAAGGAGCTCTGCTCAGATGAAACCAAAATCAAACTTTTTGGCAACAATGCAAAACGTTATGTTTGGTGTAAAAGCAACACAGCTCATCACCCTGAACACACCATCCCCACTGTCACACATGGTGGTGGCAGCATCATGGTTTGGGCCTGCTTTTCTTCAGCAGGGACAGGGAAGATGGTTAAAATTGATGGGAAGATGGATGGAGCCAAATACAGGACCATTCTGGAAGAAAACCTGATGGAGTCTGCAAAAGACCTGAGACTGGGACGGAGATTTGTCTTCCAACAAGACAATGATCCAAAACATAAAGCAAAATCTACAATGGAATGGTTCACAAATAAACATATCCAGCTGTTAGAATGGCCAAAGTCCAGACCGGAATCCAATCGAGAATCTGTGGAAAGAACTGAATACTGCTGTTCACAAAGGCTCTCCATCCAACCTCACTGAGCTCCAGCTGTTTTGCAAGGAGGGATGGGCAAAAATTTCAATCTCCTAATGGGCAAAACTGATAGAGACATACCCCAAGCGACTTACAGCTGTAATCGCAGCAAAAGGTGGAGCTACAAAGTATTAACTTAAGGGGGCTGAATAATTTTACACTCCCAATTTTTCAGTTTATTTGTTAAGAAAAGTTTGAAATATCCAAAAAATTTCGTTCCACTTCATGATTGTGCCCCACTTGTTGATTCTTCAAAAAAAAAATACACTTTTATATCTTTAGGTTTGAAGCCTGAAATGTGGCAAAAGGTTGCAAAGTTCAAGGGGGCCAAATACTTTCGCAAGGCACTGTATCACAACCCCAGGATGTATTAACTGTGAACCTTGTATACAGGTTTCTCCCCCAATTAATAGACCTGATCCCCAGCCACAAATATGAATACAAAACCCCCCATCATTATACAAAAGAGTGAATGTTGCAAATTAAAAAATGTCCTTTGCCAAGCTAGGCTTCTAAGCTTCCACAGCAGACAAAGAAAGTAAGCTTTGGTTTTAAACAACAAATTTTCTTACCAAACGGCCAGCCATTGTAGAACCAGAACCGACTCTCCCCTCCTCCTTTTCTCCTCTGGGACGCTTGGATGCATTTTGTTGTTAGGACTTCCTGGCTCGCCATACTGTCGTGGAAATGAATAGAGCTTGGAGCATAGAAACCCGATCAGTGCGCTGAAGATTAATTACGCACCAAACGCAATTAATAGCTTGTACTGAGAAGTACAAATGTACCGCTCTTTTGCATAAGGTTTACCAGGCGCTCGGCATCGAAAAGGGAACTATCATGCTGGGTCATATCGATGCCATCTGCCGGGTCTCTCTCTCTGGGTAAGTATATGTGTATGTATGTGTGTGTGGATGCGTGAGTGTTGGTAAGAGCAAATGGATGTGTGTGTGTGTGTGTGTGTGTGTGTGTGTGTGTGTGTGTGTGTGTGTGTGTGTGTGTGTGTATGAGAGTTTCTGTGTGTCTGCATGCATGAATGAATTTACGAGCTTGTGTCTATGTGTTCTGTGCGACCTTCCTGTATCTTCTGTATGTCTCAGGGCAGGGCTTGGTTTATTTACAGCAAGTGAACAAAAGGGGGGTTACAAGAAGTGGCTTATAGAACCACCAATCACAGAACATGTATACATTCAAAAAGTACAATAGGAACTGTAGAGTAGATGCCCACGTGAATGGACACGACTGAACAAAGGGAATCCCAACTGTAACATAGCACATGGCTTCTCATCGTTCATTCATGTCAATCCATAAACATGGACTCATACCTGTTAGTGGGTCTCATCAAACAGGATTCATATAAATCATATTGGATAGTGACCATTCTAATTGTTCCAGTTGATGAGGCTTTATCTGCATAAGATAATAGCAGCAGTGTTTCAGTCACACGGATCGAATATGACTAAAAGATGCCATCCATTAATCTTGGTAAAATGATAAGAATTCCATATCACAAACCTATCTCCGCAGTACGGGGCCCCGAATGGCGGGTATAGATTTGTGCGATGGACTCTTTGCTACTAGTATTGTGCCATCTCATCTTAATGGAAGGTTTTCACTAACAAGTCTTTCCTGCAATGACAGTTAAAGCAATAAATCGCTGTGAATAGCAATTACCGGTAAAACTGACACTGGGAGACATTATGACTATTTAAATAAAGAAATGTCCACAATCAAATTTTCCACAACAGTCGATGCAATAAAAAAAACCCAACACTGGTGTCAGTGGACGCAATACCAACCCCCAACACTGGTGTCAGTGGACGCAATACCAACCCCCAACACTAGTGTCAGTGGACGCAATACCAACCCCCAACACTAGTGTCAGTGGACGCAATAATAACCCCCCCCCCCCCCCCCCCCAACACTGGTGTCAGTGGACGCAATAACAACCCCCATCACTGGTGTCAGTGGACGCAACAACAACCCCCATCACTGGTGTCAGTGGACGCAACAACAACCCCCCCACCCCCCCAACACTGGTGTCAGTGGACGCAATAATAGCCCCCCCCCCCCATCACTGGTGTCAGTGGATGCAACAACAACCCCCAACATTGGTGTCAGTGGACGCAATACCAACCCCCAACATTGGTGTCAGTGGACGCAATACCAACCCCCCAACATTGATGTCAGTGGACGCAATACCAACCCCCCAACATTGATGTCAGTGGACGCAATAACAACCCCCAACATTGATGTCAGTGGACGCAACAACCCCCCCCCCCCCCCAACACTGGTGTCAGTGGACGCAACAACAACACCCAACACTGGTGTCAGTGGACGCAACAACAACCCCCCCCCCATCACTGGTGTCAGTGGACGCAATACCAACCCCCAACATTGGTGTCAGTGAACGCAATAATAACCCCCCCCCCCCAAACACTGGTGTCAGTGGACCCAATAATAACCCCCCCAACACTGGTGTCAGTGGACGCAACAACAACCCCCATCACTGGTGTCAGTGGACGCAACAACAACCCCCATCACTGGTGTAAGTGGACGCAACAACAACCCCCATCACTGGTGTCAGTGGACGCAACAACAACCCCCATCACTGGTGTCAGTGGACGCAATAACAACCCCCCCACCCCCCAACACTGGTGTCAGTGGACGCAATAATAACCACCCCATCACTGGTGTCAGTGGATGCAACAACAACCCCCAACATTGGTGTCAGTGGACGCAATACCAACCCCCAACATTGGTGTCAGTGGACGCAATACCAACCCCCAACATTGGTGTCAGTGGCCGCAATACCATCCCCCCCCAACATTGATGTCAGTGGACGCAATACCAACCCCCAACATTGATGTCAGGGGACGCAATAACAACCCCCAACATTGGTGTCAGTGGACGCAACAACAACCCCCCCCCCCCCCCCAACACTGGTGTCAGTGGACGCAATAATAACCCCCCCCATCACTGGTGTCAGTGGACGCAACAACAACACCCAACACTGGTGTCAGTGGACGCAATAATAACCCCCCCCATCACTGGTGTCAGTGGACGCAATACCAACCCCCAACATTGATGTCATTGGACGCAATACCAACCCCCAACATTGATGTCATTGGACGCAATACCAACCCCCAACATTGGTGTCAGTGGACGCAACAACAACCCCCAACATTGGCGTCAGTGGACGCAATAACAACCCCCAACATTGGTGTCAGTGGACGCAATAATAACCTCCAGCATTGTTATCAGTACTATAAACTTTGGTGGTCAGTGGCAGTGAAATGTTGATCCTTTGTCTTCTTTTATTTTTCTGTTTGGATAGTTGGGGAGCCGGTGACCGTCCCTCAGATAAAGGACCCCAGCCCGGAGATGGTGGACCTCTATCACACCATGTATAAACGTTCTTTGCTCCGACTCTTCCATGAAAACAAGACGAAATATGGACTGCGAGAGAACGCCGAACTGCGGATCTTGTGACCCTTCACCCTTGAGATGTGTAGAACTCCGAGGACAGATGTGGACGTGTCCTGGTGGACATTGGGATGAACGTTCATGATGGGCATTTAGATGAACAGTCATGGTGGACATTGGGATAAACTTCAATGGTGAACATTGGGATGGGCATTCATGGAGGACATGGAGATGGACGTTTAAGGATGGATATTGGAATGAAGGTTTATGGTGGAATTTGGGATGGGCATTCATGGTGGGCATTGGGATGGGCATTCATGGTGGGCATTGGGATGGGCATTCATGGTGGGCATTGGGATGGGCATTCATGGTGGGCATTGGGATGGACATTCATGGTGGGCATTGGGATGGACATTCATGGTGGGCATTGGGATGGACATTCATGGTGGGCATTGGGATGGACATTCATGGTGGGCATTGGGATGGACATTCATGGTGGGCATTGGGATGGACATTCATGGCGTTGCTCTGATGGGACGCTGATTTTTAGTAGTGTGCATTAACATTCGAGCCATAGATTTTGCCAGTGTTTGATGTCACCTGTACAGGAACAACATCAAAGAGACATTGTTACCGGCCGGTGTGAAGACACAAGAACCAGAAGATATAACTCTTTACATGTAATGGCGCATTCTGACATCTTTCCAGCAGGTGGCGGTAGAGTTCTATGAGTAGGTTTTGCTTTCCAATCTGATTAGACGGAGCTGTATAACGTTCAGTGGAAATAAAGCCAACACATTATGGGCTCTTTTATATACAGTGCCTTGAAAAAGTATTCATACCCCCTTGAAATTTCCCACATTTTGTCATGTTACAACCAAAAAAGGTAAATGTGTTTTAGTGGGGTTTTATGTGATAGACCAACACAAAGTGGTACATAATTGTGAAGTCGAAGGAAAATGATACAAATAAATCTGTGAAAAGTGTGGCTGCATTTGTATTCACCCCCCTTTACTCTGACACCCCTAACTAATCTATTGGAACCAATTGTCTTCAGAAGTCACCTAATTAGTAAATTGAGTCCACCTGTGTGTAATGTAATCTCAGTATAAATACAGCTGTTCTGTGAAGCCCAGAGGTTTGTTAGAGAACCTTAGTGAGCAAACAGCATCATGAAGACCAAGGAACACAGCAGACAGGTCAGGGATAAAGTTGTGGAGAAGTGTAAAGCAGGGTTAGGTTATAAAAAAAATCTCCCAAGCTTTAACCATCTCACAGAGCGCTGTTCAATCCATCATGGGAAAATGGAAAGAGTATGGCACAACTGCAACCCTACCAAGACATGGCCGTCCACCTAAACTGACCGGCCGGGCCGCTACCAAGACATGGCCGTCCACCTAAACTGACCGGCCGGGCCCCTACCAAGACATGGCCGTCCACCTAAACTGACCAGCCGGGCCCCTACCAAGACATGGCCGTCCACCTAAACTGACCGGCCGGGCCCCTACCAAGCCGAGCAAGGAGAGCATTCATCAGAGAAGCAGCCAAGAGGCCCATGGGAACTCTGGAGGAGCTGCAGAGATCCACAGCTCAGGTGGGAGAATCTGTCCACAGGACAACTATTAGTCGTGCGCTCCACAAATCTGCCCTTTATGGAAGAGTGAGAAGAAGAAAGCCATTGGTGGAAGAAAGCCATAAGAAGTCCTGTTTGCAGTTTGGGAGAAGCCATGTGGGGGACACAGCAAACGTGGAAGAAGGAGCTCTGCTCAGAGGAGACCAAAATTCAACCAAAACACTATGTGGGGGAAAACTAACACTGCCCATCACCCTGAACACACCATCCCCACTGTGAAACATGATGGTGGTAGCATCATGGTGTGGGGATGGTTTTCTCAAGCAGGGACAGGGAAGCTGGTCAGAGTTGATGGGAAGATGGATGGAGCCAAATACAGGACAATCTTAGAAGAAAAGACTTGAGACTGGGGTGGAGGTTCTCCTTCCAGCAGGACAACGACCCGAAACATCCAGCCAGAGCTACAATGGAATGGTTTACATCAAAGCATATTCATGTGTTAGAATGGCCCAGTCACAGTCCAGACCTAAATCACATTGAGAATCTGTGGCAAGACTTGAAAATTGCTGTTCACAGACGCTCTCCATCCAATCTGACAGAGATGAGATATTCTGCAAAGAAGAATGGGCAGAAATGTCCTCTCTAGATGTGCAAAGCTGGTAGAGACATCCCCAAAAAGACTCCCAGCTGTAATTGCAGGGAAAGGCGGAGCTACAAAGTATTGACTCCGGGGGGTGATTACAAATGCAGCCACACTTTTCACAGATTTATTTGTATCATTTATCATTTTCCTTCCACTTCACAATTATGGCCACTTTGTGTCGGTCTATCACATAAAATCCCAATAAAATACATTTACGTTTTTGGTTGTGACATGAGAAAATGGGGGGGAATTTCAAGGGGTGTGAATACTTTTACAAAGCTGTGTGTGTATATATATATATATATATATATATATATATATATATATATATATATATATATATATATATATATATATATATATATATATATATATATATATATATATATATATATATATATATATATATATATATATATATATAAAAACGAATATAAAATATGGGTTAGCTCCAGGAACCCCGGCCGGTCTCCGATAAACAATAAAAAATACTTTTTATACCTCCGGTACCAAGTTGAGTATTTATTGAGCAGCACATTGATAGGATAACAAATTAGTAAAAATTGTCAAATATTCCAGAATTAAAATATTGAGATCTACAAATATCAGTAAATTCACAAAATAACTTCATTCATACAAAAATTCTCAATTCTTCATCTAAAAAGGTCAAATTTCCCCCAAAAACTGAGTTCTCATCAACCCACCCGTCATATTCCTACAGTTTTTTTTTTTTTTTTAAGGGGGGGGGGGGGCTGAACATTGGTCTTCTTCACAGACAATGGCGGATACCCCCATCCCCCACAGGAAGTAGTACACATTACTGAACATGTATTAAACCCAAATATTGAATATATTGCAGCTTACCTCTCATTATATCCGACGGCTGCATTCGTTTTCCTTTTCAGGCTTTTTTTCCCCTCTTCTGTTTTCACCTGATGAGCTGGCCAGTAACACACCTCCTATATTAGAGCGCCCCCACTCTGACCAGTAACACACCTCCTATATTAGAGCGCCCCCACTCTGACCAGTAACACACCTCCTATATTAGAGCGCCCCCACTCTGACCAGTAACACACCTCCTATATTAGAGCGCCCCCACTCTGGCCAGTAACACACCTCCTGTATTACAGCGCCCCCCATTCTGGCCAGTAACGCACTTCCCCCTATTAGAGCGCCCCCCCACTCTGGCCAGTAATGCACTTCCCCTATTAGAGCGCCCCCCATTCTGGCCAGTAACACACTTCCCCCTATTAGAGCGCCCCCCACTCTGGCCAGTAACGCACTTCCCCCTATTAGAGCGCCCCCCACTCTGGCCAGTAATGCACTTCCCCTATTAGAGCGCCCCCCACTCTGGCTAGTAACACCTCCCGTATTACAAGCGCCCCCACTCTGGCCAGTAACACACCTATATTAGAGCGCCCCCACTCTGGCCAGTAAGACACCTCCTATATTCGAGCGCCCCCACTCTGACCAGTAACACACCTATATTAGAGCACCCCCACTCTGGCTAGTAACACCTCCCGTATTACAAGCGCCCCCACTCTGGCCAGTAACACACCTCCTGTATTACAGCGCCCCCCATTCTGGCCAGTAACGCACTCCCCCCTATTAGAGCGCCCCCCCACTCTGGCCAGTAATGCACTTCCCCTATTACAGCGCCCCCCACTCTGGCAAGTAACACACCTCCTGTATCAGAGCGCCCCCCACTCTGGCCAGTAATGCACTTCCCCTATTAGAGCGCCCCCCACTGGCCAGATCACCAGGTGAAAAAATGAAAGAAACCTAAAAATAAAAAAACAATGCAACCGTTCCATCTAAGAATTGGTAATTTTATAAATGGTTGATTTTGGGTTCAATATCACTTTACCATGAAAAATATATCTGAAGACAGGTCCACTTTGATATGGGGGGGGGGGGAGGGGTGGTGGAGTTGCCATCATACTTAAAAACACAAAAAAAAAAAAAAAAAAGTATAGAATCCTTAAATAATAAATCCTTCATATTCAGTAAAAGAATGCTGAGAAAATGTCAGTAAATTCTATTGTCAATGTGGAATAAAATGTAGCGATAGACGGATCCTGAAACGTTATTTTTTTTGCTGTGAGATAAAATAATCAATTCAGAAAAGTTAAAAAAATAAAGACAAAAATCTAAAAATTAAAGATCTATAAATAGCACCGGATATGGGAAGGAAGAAATCCCCGGATCTCCGTAAAACAAGTTCACTTTGTGGATTCCGAATTTGACCCTTTTAGGCTCGGTTCACTCTGCCGCCACCTATGGTGTGACTTTGCCAGGCGATTTGCATGCCACTTTGATGTGACTCTCAGGAAAATTGTCTTGGCACAGTTTGGACCCCCCCCACGGCCTACCTGAGTATTGTTGCTCACCATGTCCATCCCTTTATGACTACAGTGTCTCCATCTTTTGATGGCTCCTCCCAGCAGGATAATGCACCATGTCACAAAGCTCCAATCATCTCATCACTGGTTTCTTCACCATGACAATGAGGTCACTGTCCTCCAATGGCCTCCACACTCCCCACATTTCATCCAATAGAGACCCTTTGGGATGTGGTGGAACGGGAAATTGGCATCATGAATGTGTAGCCGACAAATCTGCACCTGGACCTGCATCTGGATCACAGCGGCTTGCCTTAGTGAGTTGGGGAATTATTAAAACTGAATATCACCACAACGCGTTAACACGTAACTGCATGATGGAGCAAAATCTGAGGAATGTTTCCCTTGTTGTATCTATGCCACCAAGAATGAAGGCAAAAGAGGGTCAAACTCACTACTAGCAAGGTGGGCCTAAAAGGGGCCGGTGAATGTAGAGAAGGATCCAACTTCCATTAAAGTCTAGAACAGGGTCATTCAAACTATGGGCCCTTCAAACTATGGGCCCTTCAAACTATGGGCCCTTCAAACTATGGGCCCTTCAAACTATGGGCCCTTCAAACTATGGGCCCTTCAAACTATGGGCCCTTCAAACTATGGGCCCTTCAAACTATGGGCCCTTCAAACTATGGGCCCTTCAAACTATGGGCCCTTCAAACTATGGGCCCTTCAAACTATGGGCCCTTCAAACTATGGGCCCTTCAAACTATGGGCCCTTCAAACTATGGGCCCTTCAAACTATGGGCCCTTCAAACTATGGGCCCTTCAAACTATGGGCCCTTCAAACTATGGGCCCTTCAAACTATGGGCCCTTCAAACTATGGGCCCTTCAAACTATGGGCCCTTCAAACTATGGGCCCTTCAAACTATGGGCCCTTCAAACTATGGGCCCTTCAAACTATGGGCCCTTCAAACTATGGGCCCTTCAAACTATGGGCCCTTCAAACTATGGGCCCTTCAAACTATGGGCCCTTCAAACTATGGGCCCTTCAAACTATGGGCCCTTCAAACTATGGGCCCTTCAAACTATGGGCCCTTCAAACTATGGGCCCTTCAAACTATGGGCCCTTCAAACTATGGGCCCTTCAAACTATGGGCCCTTCAAACTATGGGCCCTTCAAACTATGGGCCCTTCAAACTATGGGCCCTTCAAGTTCAGGAACTACAATTCCCATCATGCCTAGTAATCTGTGAATGTCAGTTGTACAATGCCTCATGGGATGTGGTGTTCCACAACAGCTGGAGGGCCGTAGTTTGAGGATCCCCGGTCTAGGGCAGTGATGGTGAACCTTGGCACCCCAGATGTTTTGGGACTATATGTCCCATGATGCTCATCTGCAGCGTAGTTGGGCATCATGGGAAATGAAGTTCCAAAAAACACCTGGGGTGCCAAGGTTCACCATCACTGAACTAGGGCGACAAAGTCATATAGAAGTCCCCCAGGAACCTTCTCTAAAGTTGGGAACGACTTAAGTTGTGCCAAGGCGGCTCTCATTGACTATCAGAGGATTGCACGTCACGTGACTTGGGGTCCCACAAGTCGAATCCCAAGTCACGGCAGTGTGAACCATGCCATAGCCTCAGTTCACACAGCTGCGACTTGGGATCGGATTTGTGGAACCCCCCCAAGTCACATGGCATGGGAAATCCCATGTTAGTCAATGAGTGCGACCTTAATTAGCACTACTGAAATCGCTCCAACTTAGAAAAGGTTCCTGTGCGACTTCTATCCAACTTGTGCTCATAGACTTCAATTGAGGTCACCTCCAAGTCGGATCCTCCTCGATATTTATGTGATTTGGATCTGACATTACAGGAAGATTACCCAGGCATTCCCAAAAGTCGCTTCTAAAGTCACATCAAAGTGGTACCTCAAGTCGCCCGGTAGAGGCGCGCCGTAAGTCACGCGACTTTCAGGTCGCAGCGGTGTGAACTGAGCCTAAGGCCTCGGGCACGCAGTGTAATCTGCGAGTGTATTTCTCCGCCAGGATACTCCACGCCCATAGAAACTGATTGCTGCATGCACTGTAGTTGCAGTAAAGCCCTGAATGCGGCTTGTACCGCGTCCATTGTTACAAATATTCTTGCTATAAATATTTCAGATTTTTATAGCCAAATTAGGATTTATAAAAAATATTTATGATAAAAAAAAAATTATGAAGATTTGGGGCTCATTCACACTTCCCGGTTTCTGTGCGTTGCGTTGGTGCGCGCTGTGGTAGGGTAGCCTATTGGACGCCAGTGCACAGGAGCATGCAGCATTCTTCCCCACACAACACCCAGTAGTGCATTACCTTGCGTTGTGCTGCACCTGGATCACAGCGGTTTGCCTTACTGCGTTGGGGGAACGATTCAAACTGAATGACACCACAACGCGTTAACATGTTACCGCAACACGCCTGAGGACTACAGTATGTTTTGGCCTTTAAGCGCAGCCTCTTCCTCCGTCTGCTCCCATCTGGCCAAGATGTCAAGACGCTCATCTCCGGGACGTCTTCTTCTCCTCCTCCTCCTCACTGTTGTCACCTTTGTCCTCGGCCACCTCACACAGCTGACTCTCATCCACGTGCTCCAGGGACTCCGCTCGCTGCATGGAGAGCTCATTAAGGGATATACGAGGCAGCGTGTTCTGCTCTGGATTTAGCCACGGCTTAAACTCCGGCTTGTTTTTCTTCTTCCACGATGGGTACTGGAGGCACGCCTTGTGCAGCTTCCGCAGAATCTGAGATTATAAAAGAGAGGTCAGTGAGGTCGTACTAAGGGGTGACTACAGTTCTATGGGCTTCCACACCTTTTTATCTCTGAAAAGACAACAAATTGTGGACAACTGACCATCACATCTACTACATGTCAAAAAGTACATGGACCCCCCCCTCTAAATGGAGGTCAGGTGTCTCCAGTGAAGGGTCCTGGTAATCCATCATACAAAGACATTGTAAACATTTTTCAACCTTGTGGTAACAGTTTGGTGAAGACCCTTTACTGTTACAGCATGTCAACCCCCTACCCCGTGTACAAAGCCAGCTCCATGAAGTCATGGTGTGACCAGTTTGGGGTGGAGGAACTCGAGTGTCCTGCACAGAGCCCAGACCTCAACCCTACTTTTAGAAGGCCTTTGGTACAGGGTAATCTCATCAGTACCTGCCCTTAACCCTATGGAACGTCTTTGGGATGAGGACTGGTCATCCCAAAGGTGTTCAGTAGGTTTGAGGCCATGGATGCCTACTACATGTCCAAATGTACATGGATCCCCCTCTAAATGATGGAGTTCAGGTGTCTCCAGTGAAGGGTCCTGGTAATCCTCCATCATACAAAGACATTGTAGACAGTTGTGCTCTTCCAACCTTGTGGTAACAGTTTGGTGAAGACCCTTTACTGTGTCAACATGACTGTGCCCCACCATGTACAAAGCCAGCTATACAAAGTCATGGTGGGACCAGTTTGGTGTGGAGGAACTCGTGTCCTGCACAGAGCCCGGACCTCAACCCTACTTTTGGAAGACCTTTGGTACAGGGTAATCTCATCCAACATCAGTACCTGCCCTTAACCATATTGAACAGCTTTGGGATGAGGTCTTGTCATCCCAAAGGTGTTCAGTAGGTTTGAGGCCATGAAGGAACTCAAGTGTCCCATACAGAGCCCTGACCTCATCCCTACTGAACACCTTTGGGATGGATTGGGACACCAGTTGTGAGCTAGGTGTTCTCATTCAACATTAGTACCTGAGGGGGGGGGGACTTGTTCAGACTCCCACCATACAAAGACATTGTAGGTAACTGTGCACTTCCAACCTTATGGTAACAGTTTGGGCGAAGACCCTTTTCTGTTCCAGCACGACTGGGGGGGTTCTCTAGGTGAAGCGTTTTCATGGTGGGGGTGGAAACCAATTTGGTAACCTGTGTCCCCCCCCCCCTCATCACCACATACATGCTCCGCTGTTTGCTTTGCCTTTAGCCAGGCTGACGCGTTTCAAAATCAGTGCAAGACGACCTGCAGAGGCAACAAACGCACAACAGGAAGGTCCCATGACCTTCACGCTTCCAAGTCCACATGGAACTAGACCTGGCTGGTGACACTGACACATACAGGTGGCAGCTGAGAATGGGAACCCCTCCAACTGAAGAAGACAACTGGGCGCAAACTGATACTGAGAAATGGGGCCAATACGGCATCTTTGCCCTGGGTAGTGGATGGCCAAGACCTTGTCCTGGCACTAGAGAAGAAATCTCCCAAACAGGGCACCTAATGGGGGTTTTGGGCCAATAAAGTATTAATTTAGTGTCACAGAGTCCAACTGATATGCCAGCCGCAGGTCCAGGGGCAACAGGGCAGCTGTAGCTTCCTCTGACCACTATCTGCCCTCTACTCTAAACTTCCTTTGAAGTTACAATATAAAAGCCAACAATCGGCAACTACAATATCTGGGGCAAATAATTACATTCGAGGCGGATTCTTACCTTTGGTGCCAAATACTGGGAAGATTTATTAACCACCCACTTTGGTAACGAACCTGAAAAACAGGATTTCATCAATGTTAGGACACGCCTCCCTAAACCTAAATTTTACATTTAATCTCAATTTTTTTAAATATTAAAAGCAGAGCGCTGTTCTCCTAGGCAATTTTTTCATAAAGAAATTGCGTATACACCTTCTGCACTAACCGTATCCAAACTCCCAGCAATTAACTAAAACTCAATTTCCCTGGCTGTATATACCCTTCATATACCGGAGAGCAGCGAACACAGATATGCATTCATCCACCTGTGCAAATGCAAAAGAAATAAAAAAAAAAAAAATACATACATACATAAAAACAAAAGGAAAATCCATTTATATCAGTACTGTGGGCGGGCTTACTGATTCAAACATGTGAAAATGGGTGGGACTCCATTCACTGCATCCCTCCCCCACCTTACTATTGGTTACTGAGGTCATCCATCATGCTAAAAGTGTTAAAATTAAAGCGACATGCCCCCGCTAAATACAGCTTTATGCCAGTATAGGTCAGGGGTACAATTCAAAAAGTAGCCAACATGTTTCGGGAGTCTAACTGCCCCCTTCATCAGGGCTAGAAGTAAAATAAACCTAGGGGTCCAGCGCCATCTTTCCTCAACTAATCATGCTAAAAGTGACCCGGTTGCTATAAGGTGATAAGCACGCAATGTGTGCCTTGTAAAAAATAAAAAAAAATAAAAAATTATATACATACATACCACACACACTATATGTGTGTGTACGCATGTTTATTTATATAAATACACTTTTTTTTTTAATTTATGTTTGGGGGGTTTCAAGTAATTTTCCAGCAAAACACCAGATTTTTACATGAGAGAAATGTCAGAATTGGCCCAGGTGGCAAGTGGTTAAAGCAGAACTCCAGCCATAAACAAGATAAAAAAAATATATAAATATAAAATAAATCCAGAGTTTGCAGCAACATTCCATTCTCAGTGCAGAGAATTTCCCTGCAGTACTTCATTTCGGCCACCAGATGTCCTCAGTCTACTGGCCAGCATTTGAGCTTTGCCAAGAATACTCAGACAGCTTCACACAATAAAAAGAGCCAATCAGATCCGTTTCCCATGAGACCTTTCTATTTAGTCCTGGAAGTATTTCAGTGTTTATTCCTACTCACGCACTTACCTCTGGGGTCCACCTGTGCCAGGTAGGTGAGTGTAGAGCTTGTGGGGCCATTGGACTTCACTAGGTATCCCGCCATATAGGAGACGGCCCGGACCATGTCCTTCCGAGGCGGATACATCTGCAGACAGAGACATGGAAATCCCAATCAATGGCCGGGATTTACAGCAACTAACACACAGGGGAGACCCCGAACCCCAATCACTAAATCCTCATAGAAGCTTTCACATGATCAATGTAATTCCCAAACGTAGGTTTCCAGGAAAATAATCCCTGATGATCCTGCCATGGAAATCCTTGTTCGGGTCTTTCCTGTTATAGGGTGACAACGCCTTGTCCTGGTCTAATTGTGTCTCTGCATTGTCACCTGGTCACATGCACTGCCACTACAAGAGGCAAATTCAGCACACGTTATAAGGAGAGGAGAAGGAAGAAAAGAAGGAAGAATAAAGAAAAAGAAGGGAGGAGGAGGAAGAAGGAAGAAGAAGGGAGGAAGGAGGTTGTCACCCTATAACAGGAAGTGACCTTCACTTCATGGTAGGATCACCAATAGCAGTGCGCTTGGGTTTGGTCTGAAGTTACTGGTAATCGTTGGGCCCCACAACTGATGGGATGAAAGTAGTCTATCGCAAGTCCATGTGACAGGGCAACAATGAAGGAGCACAATTGGAAAACTGGGACAAAGCGTTGTCACCCTATAACAGGAAGTGACCTTCATGGTGGGATCACCAATAGTAATGAGCCTAGTTTTTGGTCTGAAGTTAGCGAACATCATTGGGCCCCACAACTGATGGGATGCTTGTAGTCTCCATCAGAAGCCCATGTGACAGGGTGACCACACCGAAGCACAATTGGTAGACAGGTACAGGGCGTTGTCACCCGATAACAGGAAGAGCCCAAAGGAGGACCTTTCATTGCAGGATCACCAGTAGTGAGGTGCTTGGGTTTGGTCTGAAGTTAGCGATCATCGTCGGGCTTCCTATGGAGACTACTAGCATCCCATCAGTTGTGGAGCCCAACGAGGACCCAAGCACACTACTATTGGTGATCCTACCATGAAGGTCACTTCCTGTTATAGGGTGACAACGCTCTGTCCCCGGTCTCCCAATTGTGCTCCTGTGTTGTCACCCTGTCACATGGGCTTCTTATGGAGACTACAAGTATCCCATCATTTGCGGGGCCCAAGCATGACCGGTAACTTCAGACCAAACCCAAGCACTCAAGTGCACTACTATTGGTGATCCTACCACGAAGGTCACTTCCTGTTATAGGGTGACAACGCTCTGTCCCCAGTCTCCCAATTGTGCTTCTGTGTGGTCACCCTGACACATGGGCTTCCTATGGAGACTACTAGCTTCCCATCAGTTGCGGAGCCCATGTAACACAGGAGCATAATTGGGAGACAGGGACAGAACGTTGTCACCCTATAACAGGAAATGACCTTCATGGTGGGATCACCAATAGTAATGTGCTTGGGTTTAGTCTGAAGTTAGCGACCATCATTGGGCCCTGCAACGGATGGGATGAAAGTAGTCTCCATCAGAAGCCCATGTGACAGGGTGACCACTCCGAAGCACAATTAAGAGACAGGGACAGAGCGTTGTCACCCTATAACAGGAAGTGACCTCTATGGCAGGATCAGTGGGGATTATTTTAATAAATATTGCAGATTTCTGAATACTTACATTATGTTTGACAGAGAAGTTGATGATGAGATAAGTGTCGGGAAGTACCAGCCAGGAGCGCAGGGTGACCACATCGCGGTTCTTCAGAGGCTTGGGACACTTCCCTGTGGGGGGAGGGGAGGGGAGGAGAGTTAGTAGAACAATGGATGTACAGTGTTGCCCTCTACTGGTGTGTTCACCTTCGCACACTCACAGGAGTCACAGCACACACACACACACACACACACACACACTCACAGGAGTCACAGCACACACACACTCACAGGAGTCACAGCACACACACACTCACAGGAGTCACAGCACACACACACACACACACTCACACGAGTCACAGCACACACACACACACACACTCACACGAGTCACAGCACACACACACACTCACACGAGTCACAGCACACACACACACACACTCACATGAGTCACAGCACACACACACACACACTCACACGAGTCACAGCACACACACTCACACGAGTCACAGCACACACACTCACACGAGTCACAGCACACACACTCACACGAGTCACAGCACACACACTCACACGAGTCACAGCACACACACTCACAGCACACACACTCACACGAGTCACAGCACACACACTCACAGGAGTCACAGCACACACACTCACAGGAGTCACAGCACACACACTCACAGGAGTCACAGCACACACACTCACAGGAGTCACAGCACACACACTCACAGGAGTCACAGCACACACACTCACAGGAGTCACAGCACACACACTCACAGGAGTCACAGCACACACACTCACAGGAGACACAGCACACACACTCACAGGAGACACAGCACACACACTCACAGGAGACACAGCACACACACTCACAGGAGACACAGCACACACACTCACAGGAGTCACAGCACACACACACACTCACAGGAGTCACAGCACACACACTCACAGGAGTCACAGCACACACACTCACAGGAGACACAGCACACACACTCACAGGAGACACAGCACACACACTCACAGGAGACACAGCACACACACTCACAGGAGACACAGCACACACACTCACAGGAGTCACAGCACACACACACTCACAGGAGTCACAGCACACACACACTCACAGGAGTCACAGCACACACACACTCACAGGAGTCACAGCACACACACACTCACAGGAGTCACAGCACACACACACTCACAGGAGTCACAGCACACACACACTCACAGGAGTCACAGCACACACACACTCACAGGAGTCACAGCACACACACACACACAGGAGACACAGCACACACACACTCACAGGAGACACAGCACACACACACTCACAGGAGTCACAGCACACACACACTCACAGGAGACACAGCACACACACATTCACAGGAGTCACAGCACACACACTCACAGGAGTCACAGCACACACACTCACAGGAGTCACAGCACACACACTCACAGGAGTCACAGCACACACACTCACAGGAGTCACAGCACACACACTCACAGGAGTCACAGCACACACACTCACAGCGCACACACTCACAGGAGTCACAGCACACACACTCACAGGAGTAATAGCCGACGTCGGCATTCAGTGACAGGCGGGCAATGTCCCGGGTCTCTATCATGGTCAAATCCCACTTCTTGCGATATTCGATGTCGTGAAGAACATCATACACCGTCTCTGCCGCCACGTCTGGGAACGTCATACGCCCCTGGGGGGAGGAGTCAGAGCAACCACCGTTATTTAACATTTGAGACATTTATACATCACTGCTATGTGTCGATGGATCCAACAACCCCCGGGGGGGTCAAAGTCTCTCCAGAAAGCAGCCACAGCTGGGATAAGAAAGGTCTGTTCCCTGCCAGCATGCCTTCTGTATGGAAGCCGTGATCTCCTGCAGAGGTCCAACCCTGCCAAGTCAGAGCGAAAGCAACCCAATCAGCATGAGTTTTGTTGATTGGAGTGCTCTACCCCCAAGGAAGGGTGTTGGATC